>NW_011356728.1:0-7930 GCF_000735185.1 Notothenia coriiceps
AGTGATGACATCATCGTGTTCCATTACACAGGTGTTTGTATTGAGCTAATGAGGCGTCCAGAGATCAAAGGTTTCCATTGTTCTGGATGAGAGATAAACCTCTTACATGAGAACGTTTTGTGGAAGAACCGTAACAGATATCTGTGAAATTTCAAAACGTGAAGCATGTCAAGGAAGTTGAGTATCTGAAGTGTAATTGTTGTGTACTTTCGGGTTAATAATGTGGCCTTTTTGGCAGTTTAACTAAAGGTGTGCGGCTGCTGCTGTGAGGAAATATCTGCCTGAAATTACAATGGGCTTTAATGGAGACATGTTGAACGTTATTGTCACTTCATGCCCTCAAGAGGCACTATGTTTAATTATTTGTCATTTTTCAAGCTACGGGATGTTTTCCTACATTTGTCATGAAAAATTGTGTCTCAGGAATGTAGGGTTTGGGAATTATGGCAGTTTAAAAAAAATATATGAAGGCAAATTTCAAACTGTCCTCCACTCTAACTCTGACATCACGCACTCTGCCTTAACGAGCTGCGCAATGTTAAAGTTCAAATGTTAAAAATGTGATGAATTATGGGATGTATCTCTGGTATTATGAAAGTTATGAATGAGAAAAGTAATAGCCATCGATTCCCGACCGATCTGAACGTTTTGATGTTTGAACGGAGTTTCTGCGATGTTCAATGCGGGAGGAGAAGCGCGGCAAAATAAGTCGGCGGAATAATACACTTTTCGTGCGTAGAATAACAGTTAGTTGGAATGCTGTTAACAGCATTCCCACTAAATAAATGTAGTGGAGTAAAAATACCAGGTTAACCTTAAAGAAAGCCTTCAGAATTACAAAAGACCCCCATCACCCCAGCCACAAACTGTTCTGTCTGCTGCCGTCTGCCAGGCGGTACCGCAGCATCCGGACTAAAACCACCAGACTCAGGGACAGCTTCATCCCACAGGCCATAAGACTGTTAAACAACTGAACTTAGAAACAACATCCATAACATTCATCTGGCTGCTACTTAGAAATTATTTGTCTAATATATTATATTCCAATCACTTGTATATAGACTCTTATTGCACTATTTCACTATTTTTCCTTTTGTATTTACTTGCACTATTTTTTCTGTCCATCTGTTTTATTGTGTTGCACTTTTGGAGGAGCCTGTGACCTAAGATTTTCATTGTTATAACTACACTGTAGCTATGTACGTATGACTAATAAAAGGCGTAACCTTGGCGCACTGCCACTCCAACGTCCAATCACAGAGCTTGAGGACTAATCACTGGGTTTGTCAAGCAAAGCGCATGGTGTAGTCCCAAACGATAGCTGAGGATTCTGGGTAGTGTAGTGTCTTTTGCCATCCTAAACTCCGAAAAAATATTTGTTTCTCCGAATGGAAGGGGGAAAATACAAAAGCATTGTACACAATTTAGACCAATCAATGTTGGACCGATGCGGTGCTTCCCTGAGCGTCAAATATTGCCGCCGATGGGAATACATTGCAATCAGTTGAAAGCTCTTTGCGTCCGTTTATGAAGCTGAAGGAGCCTCGGTGCACCATAACCGGACGCCACGGGACCCTGACCAAGCGTCTCTACTGGACGATCAGGGAGTGTGTTGGTTTAGTGTAATGTAAAACCCAGATTTTATGTTTTTTTCCCCAATTGTATTACTTTTTTATCACCATAGATAAAGTTCAGTTAGGGTCTTATTCAATAACCAACATATTTGCATATTACATATTTGTGACATGGACTTCTACATGCTCAGCACTGTAAGACATATCAGCGTTCAGGCATGGGATACATGAATACATTGTCTTAAAGGGTTTAGCCTTTCCTGCACATATTTTAACTCCTCCCTTGATATCCTCCCATTCTTTTTCTCATTCTTCACAGTTTGTGACCGAGGTCAAACCTCCCTCTGACTTCACTGACTTCACAATTAAACTGCTCTCAGATTCGCACTCCATGTGTGTCATTTCTGTATGCATAAGCCCCAACAAGCACCTACTTTGGTTTAACCTGATAAAGACTGCTCTTCCATTCCCACATGCATATCCATCTTTCCTGCGTCAACCCCAATCCAGCCTGAGCGTGCATGGAGAAAAGACAGAGGCCAGCCAATAAGCTGCATGGCTCTTCCTACATTATGAAAGGACAGAACCCCGGCGCTAATTGGTTTTCATTTTGATCTCGCCAGCCTTTGAATATGTCTGCCACCCCTCGGGTAATGGAATGGGCCTGACCACTTTAATTACCCACCACTGCTGAGAGAGTCAGAGAAGAAGAGAGAGAAGAGAGATGGAATAAAGGAAAGATGATGGAAGAACAATCCGGCAGCTGGAGACTGAGTGAGTAAGAGACGAAGAGGGAATTATTCAGTAGGTGAAGGAATTTCACCAGTGTGCGTGACCATGACTATAACCTTGTTGTTGGTCCTTTGTGAGTCCCATACATTGGTCACTATGGTTACAGAGTTCAAGGCTAGCAGAAATGGTTTCCATCCTTAAAAGGCAATCATGTGTAACAAGGGTTGTTGTTGTTTGTTTGGGGTCCAGTTTCAGGTTTGTAAGATATACAGATTAGCTTAACGCTAATGCTAACTGTTACGTGCCGTGTTTGTGTGTGTCTCCCTCCCCCTCTCCCCCTTATTGTCTCCCTCCAGGTGCAGCCTCTCCCTCAGGTGCTCCCAATCAGGGCCTCCATAAAGGACCTGAGGAAGACTACAGTCTCCCTCTCCTCTGGCATGTGTGCATAATTTGTGCAGCATGTGTGGTGTGGTGTGGTGCAGTGTAGTGTCTCTGTGTGAGGCCTAGTTTAACCTGTGTTTTGTTTATTGTTAGAAGATGTGCTCCAGTTTACCTTTTTGTGTATTGTTTAATTTAGTCACTTTCTTTTTGAAGAAAGTTGTTCTTAGTTACTTTAAGTTTGTTTTGCAAATTGGCTGGTGAGCCTCTTATATTTTATATTAATTAAAGCATCACCTTGTGGCTTCAACAATCAGTTTATTATTCTCCTTTTTTCTCTCTCCCGGTTATTTTATATTTTTGTTACTTCCCTTTGCACCCCTAGTCCAGGAGGGAACGTAACACTAACGAATTACAATAACATGAAATATTTGCCTAGAAGTTCAACATTACAAGTTGCTACCTGACAAAAAACCAGAGGATAACCAAAGTGATTACAATGTAATCTAAACATTAACCACAAAGATAATCCTGGTAATTTGATGCTGCCTGAGAAAAGGGAATCCACAAATGACCGTGTACAACATGCTGTGCCAATCAATAAGCAAGTTGTTGAGATATTCTACTAGAAATATAACCCTTCACGGTAGTCAGAGGATCGGTAAAGTCATTAGGACTCGTCTTGTGGGGACCATAATGCCTATACATGGCATTACGGGAAAACAACAGAAGTCAGTGTCAATAACTTGCACACCAATGTTTAACATAACTGTAAAGAGTTGTTCCAATCCAAAAGGGAGCAGACCTTCTCTGGTTGGATGAAGCATTTCATTAGTCCGGAGACAGCACTTCATTTGGACTTGCATTAGCTGCTTAGCATCAGCTGTTTCATTCATGATTAGTCATCACTGCCTAATTCCTCTGCTTTGTGTCTATCAGCTTAGTCTTAACATCCTATCAGTCATGCCAGATCTAATGTGTCAATGTTTGGACTTTTCACATTTTATACTTGCCATTCTCCGTCAGTAAGCTTTTTTCTGTTCTGTTCTAACTCTCCTGTCATTTCAGACCCTCCTATTTGCCTCCTCCTGTCAGTAGATCCATCTAACCTGCTCATCATCTCCGCTCACCTGTCCCCATTCCCTAATCAGCTCTGAAGTATGCATACAGGTCCACTTCCTCTCAATTACTGCCAGATTTTATTTGCGCCATGAAAATTAGCCTTCCAGGGTTTTTTGTTTTACATTTAGCCTGGCTCTTCACCTAGTTTGCCTGCCTGATGGATTTTTGTATCGTTGTTTGACTTTTTGTGAGCAAAGACTTTGTTTTTCGCACCCCTGCTTATGTTTTTTTGTCCTTAAGCAGTGATAAAATGTTTATGTATGTGATTATTAAGGGAGCATTAGCTTTCTCAACAGAGTCCTTGTTTTTACTTGGATTATCAGAGCTACGTTAACCTGTTAACCTGTTAAGCCCCGAGCCTGTTTTTCAGGCCTTACGCTCGAAAATGACATTCCCAAAACAAATGACCATATCTTCTAAAAGGGGTAAATTAATAATCTTTTTTCTCAAAATAATGACAAACTTATGAGTTGGATGTAGAAAAGCCAGAATCAATATAAATGTTTTTATTTTAAAGTAAATTCAGATTGAACATAGTAAAAAAGAAAAAATTATAGTGTCCGTCCAAAAAAAAACATTATAGTGAAACTACCATTGAATGATGGGATAGAAGACTAAAAGCTTTAGGAATCCAAACTATAACATATAGTAAGTACCCTGTATCAAGATTGATGCAAAACAAGTGACATTTAACCTTTTTAGGGAGATTTAGAACAAAAAGACCCACCTTTGGGGTCATTTGGGTGTATATGCCGTTTCTCTAGAATCCATTGGTCGATTTTGGTGATTGACACCTCTTTTGAACCATTAGAGCCAATATAATCGAAGGGGAAGTTCCACATACACACACACACGTTACCATTGAGGAGTGAGTGTGACGCGCACGCAGTCGAAAGCTATGTTACGCTCTGAAAACTGAAACTATAGGCTCAAACTAGTAAATATGAAGATAGATTATCAGTAATCATTAAAAGTGAAACAGACACATTGGATTAACCTTCAACAGAGTTTTTCTCGTTTTGATGCCATTGAACACAATTTTTGATCAGAAACAGCTAAAGGTAAGGCCTGGTTCCAGAAAAAATTAATCAGGGTGCATCCGAGATTAGAGAGGGTGCAGTGGTAAAGTGTTATTTTTATAAGTGGGGAGTGGACCTAACACCCTCTAGGGGGGTCATCATCTCCTCTAGGAGGGTCCTCACCTCCTCTAGGGGGGTCCTCACCTCCTCTAGGAGGATCCTCACCTCGTCTGGGGTCTGGGGGCATGCTCCCCCGGGAAGATTTTTTTTAAAATATTTAAGTTAAAAGCATCAATCTGGTGCACTTTAAGAGCAAAATGAAGAGATCTATGGATCTATGTGCTCTTTGCTTGATGTATGCCTTCCCAGTCCCTTATCACGTACAAGAGCATGGCGCCAGTTGTTGTAGCCAGTTGTGGTGAAGGCATCTGACTTACTTGAACCGAAATGTCTACATGCATAGCAGAAGATGGCATCTTTTTTACATGAATATTCCAGCCAATCTCTGTTTTGAAACCATGAGCTACAAAATGAGCGCCTTACCCCGCTGTACAGGCGAGTTGGGTACTTTTTTTAATATACCTGGGCAGGCTCTGTTTTGCCGAGGTCCTCTGGCACTTGCAGGCCGCCGAGGGGTGGCGGTGTTTGGGGCAACGAAGACGGCTGCGGCTGCTCCGCCTCCGTGGGCGAGGCGGGCAAAGCCGGCGAGTCGGGCGGGAGGACGTTAGTGTCCACGACAGTGGCCGCGGGTAACGTAATGTCCCCCATGATCTGTTATTACCTGCAGTAGATGCAGTGTTACTGAGGGCTGGTTGTTTTAACTATTTTCTGATGTCCATCATTGACTGCTGTGTAAGCACCTTGTAGATGATGAACGCGCAGCGGCACAGGTCACGCACACCTTACATAATAACGTTACTTAGGCTTATCGTTTAAATTGACCAAATAAATGCAGCAGACAATGTTATTTAACCAGAATTACAATTTATTTTATTTCAACTATTTTCTTCTTCTTATTATTATTATTATTATTATTATTACATATTTAATATGTTTGACTTTTCGTTTTTTTTTCACTTTTCAAATGAGGGTGCATAACGACTTAACTTACCCTTATGCACCCCCTTAGACCCGGGCCTGGGTAAGACATACTGACCGTGTTTGCTCCTTAAAGGTCTGTGTTGTGATATCTATGTTTGCTTCCCCTGTCGCAAGTTCTGATCGCACAGTGATGATACTTATATTTCTGGAATCTGTGGAATCTCAGCTTGCTAATCGATGTCTTGTATTTTCAGATCCGATATGCAATTAGGGTATCTATACCTAGAGTTCTGTTCTAAGTGCGTTAGCATTGTTTCGCTCAGGGCTCATTTTTTCGCTCAGGGCTCATTTAGACGCTTCTTGTGAGACTTGTGTTTTGTTTTGGTAAAAATTGTTCATATCGTCAATTAGCTGAGTTTCTTGCCGTTAAGTGAGTATGACACATTAATAGGTTTTTAAATGTTAAGAAGCACTGAGACACAGTTTTTAAAAAAAAGACCAGGTTAACAGGTTAACTGCATTGATGATTTATCAAATCATACCAGATAATGTAGTGCATTTCCATGGGTTAGCAGCAAGCAACCGGTGATATATGGACATCCCCAATTACAGGTTTCTCTTCATTGGCTCTTTACAGCTAATTATACGGGCGGGGGGCCTCCGGGTTGAACAGGTTAAAGAACAACACCATTTTCTGCCAATTATAGAGGTTTTAACATTACCTAACTGAAATGGTCCTGTTGATAATTTTATATTTTAAAGTTTTTAGTTGTTAAAATCGCAAATGTATTCATAGTATGCCAATCATTGATCAAAGAAAGTAGTAGGCGACACATTTTTATTCAATTTCTTGGTTATTTGATTAAAATGTCATATAGGCTGCTTATTCAAGTTTTGGAAATGTTATAAAAGGTCTCCAACCCCTAACCCTACTTTTATCGGATATGTATGGGTGGGGATGTGTTTGTCTTCTGCCTCTCTGTGTGTGTATATTAGCCTTGGATCCTGATATTGATGGCTTTGAGGCAAGGTCAATGGGCCACGGTGACTGCCTGAATGTCTACTCTCTTAGGCTGGGACCAATAGATCATTTCAGGGAGGGAGAGAGAGTGCAAGAGAGGGAGCCACGGAGTGGGGAGAGAAATAATATAAAATGTTCATATGGAGGGTCAAAGGGCACTGCTCTGAGATCTCATCCTGGGACCAACAGCATATGCAGAAAGAAGCAATATCAAGTGAAGACCATCCGTTATGTCAAAGCAAGTGAGTGACTCATTCAGGTCCCAAGCCACACGTTGGATTTTCAGCAACTGCCTCAATGTCAAATAAAATGATGCCCATGAGCCACTTCCAAAAGTTGTTTTAAAATGCTCTCCTCTTGTGGCTTTTGAATCACCAGTTGAATGGCCACTGAAATGATGCGTATGACTGACACTTCAAAGATGGATTAACCCCAGCCCGCCTCCTGATTGTCCAAAATCAAAGAACAATGGTTTAGCAATATTGCACCACAACAAGGGTGTAACTTTGGTTTGAGAAGTGGTGGGGACACAAAACAGGGGGTCCTCCGCAATGAAACATTGTTCTCGATTTAATTCCATTTCCTGCCTTTCTACAAATATATATTAGGGACTATGGCAATAAAAATGTGTAGTGTGTATAATGAGTGTGCAAACTTATCTATCCATGAACCTGTTTTATTTGTGATGACCTCACATCCTATAGGGGGGTCCGGGGGCATGCACCCCGGTAAGATTTGTTTCTTTAAATTGAAGTTAAAGGCATCAATCTGGTGCACAAATTAAGAGATTTATGGATACAGCTCTCAACACTCATATGAAACAGAACTGTATATATTTCAATACTCCAAAAACCATTAGAATATGCTCACAACCAATAACACATCATTGATATACTCCTCTCTCCTATCTTTATCTTACCTAGTCTGCATTCTTTCTTTTTATTTATGCATATTTTACTAATCACTTCCCTTTCAAACTGTGTTTTTAATTTTTTACTGACATTGGAATTACTTTTTAACTTATTTTGAACAACTATATTAAA
>NW_011356728.1:13539-17272 GCF_000735185.1 Notothenia coriiceps
CAAAACATCGTTATGACATCATAAAGTGGCCAAAATCTGATCAGCTCATTTTCAGACAGGTTTTTATAGAAATGGATCAGGACAAAAAGAGAGAGAATCTTTGTTCCTGAAACTTTCAGAGTCTCTTTCCACAGAGGGGACACATGTTGATGTAGAAGAGACATGGAGAAGAGGGGACACATGTTGATGTAGAAGAGACATGAAGAAGAGGGGACACATGTTGATGTAGAAGAGACATGAAGAAGAGGGGACACATGTTGATGTAGAAGAGACATGAAGAAGAGGGGACACATGTTGATGTAGAAGAGAAATGAAGAAGAGGGGACACATGTTGATGTAGAAGAGACATGAAGAAGAGGGGACACATGTTGATGTAGAAGAGACATGAAGAAGAGGGGACACATGTTGATGTAGAAGAGACGTGGAGAAGAGGGGACACATGTTGATGAAGAAGAGACATGAAGAAGAGGGGACACATGTTGATGTAGAAGAGATGTGGAGAAGTGGATTTTGCATAATAGGTGACCTTTAAGGCCTCCTCAGCATCAGGTCCTGTGATCTCTTCGTCTGTGAAGTATCTCCATCTTCTGAAAGTCTATGAATTGTAAAAGTACAAAGTATGGTACAATATTAGTAAAGTTAAGTTGTTAACATTAGTTTGTTGCAGAGTAACGAGGTGATATATGACAATGCTCATGTATCAAGTACTGTCCTTTTTGTTGAAGTATCTTTACTTTAATGTGTATTTGTATTTTATGCCACTTCATAATTCTACTCAGCTGCAATTCAGAGGAACCATTTGTGGTAACTTAACAGTTTGTAAAAGACTTAAAGATGGGGTAGGTCATTTTGGAGAAACCAGCTTGAGTGCGCTAGAATTTGAAAATACACTTCTTGCCACTTCCTTACAGAGCCCCTCCTCCAACACACACGAACGCGCACATGACCAATGAGGGCACGAGATAAGTTTGTGCACAGATGGAAGGCTGACAGGCAGGTAGGCCATCCAGTTATTTTAGCCGGGCCGGCTCAGATGATTGGTCGTGCTTTTTACAGCGCCACGGCTTCCACAGATGACATTTTGTTATGTATTTTTGTCAAAGCACTTAAAATATTCATTGCTATCGGGATGTTAAGAGCATTCCATGGAATATAACAAAAAGTGTATCTCGAGCCGGTTTCTCAAACTTACCTACCCCACCTTTAAATGTAACTTAAAAGGACATAATATGCTCATTTCCGTTTGCTTTCAACAGCAAACGTGTAGTTAATGATTATTCTAATGCAAAACGAAAGGAAAAATGCTGACAGCTCACAACAACAGCCTGTTATTGATTCCACGCCCGCTGAGTCAAATGCATTCAGCTGACAGAGAAGCCAATTTGCAGATCAAACAAAGATTTTCCAGTTAGGCAGTCTAAAAAATGTGCTCTGAGTGCTGACTTGTGAAGCAATGCTGTGTTAATACTGGTGCTAGTGTTAGAATCTGTAGTCTGAACTTGTCTTGACCTATTTATCTGATCTGTACTCACATAATCACCTGACACCCATGTGAGTAAGAGATGGGTTCACTATTCATGACACAATGTTCTTTTTACAGTCTTATCACTCCTGACCCCTGTGATGAAATACAGGAATGTACTCTGTGTCGAAGAGCGAAAGGAGAAAATGGAAAATAACCGTTTTTCCACATGAAAAAATCTATTTATCCCCAATTAAAATTAAAAAGCTCCTAATAATGGAGAGGGAACGGATGTCTGGTGGACATTATGTCGGATGCATATGTAATATAAAGCTAAAACAGCTCTTACAGAAGGCCACAGAATACTAATAGCACAGGCCTTGCCCTCCTTAACTTTGCCTTAAGGTACACAGATAGCCCTGAAGGCGTCTGTCTGTTCCAATTTAAACGATCTGTCAGCTTTATTGAATTGTTGCGTCTATTCTACCATTTTTTGAGCTTGCACTTGAAAGTTCTTGTAGTTGCTTTTATAATCCCTCTGACATTCTTCTTATCCTCTCCTTATCTTGCTCTCCTGTCTTTGCTTCTTCTTACTTTTCCTCTTTAGGTCTTCTTCGCACAGTTTGTGTTAATTTCCCATCGGAAAAGCACCATGCAGACACGCGTGAATATCGAAGTAACAAAGGGTCAACAGGTCATGGTGGTGGGCTGCTACAGACCCCCCTCTGCTGTCAAGGACTCTTTATCTTCATTGGAAAAACTTTTATCTCAACAATTTTAATTGGGACTGGTTAACTTCTGTGTCAGAGGATTTAAAAAACCTGTGTACCTCTTTGAATATTACTCAGATTATAGATAGTCCTACTCGCTCAAATATTAAGTCCCCAAATAAATCCTCCTTAATTGATCTCATTTTAACAAATGTTCCACATAAATACTCATCTGTGGGAGTATTTGCTAATGATGTGAGTGACCACTGTGTTGTAGCCACAATTAGGGACACTAAGGTCCAAAAGGTGAAACCTCGTATCATCCTAAAAAGAGACAAGTAAAATCGATCTGTGTGCTGATGTAGAAACTGCATGGTCTTATTTTTATCTTGGTTTTATGGAAATTATAGATAGACATGCACCTCTGCGTAAATTTAGAGTGAAGGGACGAGACAATCCTTGGTTTTCTGCTGAACTGTCCAGTCTCCTTCATGAGAGAAACAATGCCTGGGCAAAGGCTAGGAAATCAGGCTCAGAGGTAGAATGGCTACGCTTTAGGCAGCTAAGAAATAGCTTCACATCGCAAATAAAAAGTGCTAAGTCAAAGTACTATTTGTCAGTTACCACAGAAAACCTAAATAATCCTAGGAAATTTTGGAAAGCCATAAAATCGATTTCCACTGGTGATATCCCAAATGAGCTACCTCCGTGCCTCACCACAGTATCTGGCATTATATCAGACAGGGCTACTATGCTAGATTGCTTTAATAAGCATTTTGTGTCTTGTGGCTCTCCGTTTGATTCTGTCACTGACTGTGCTTCTGCTGCTGTGAACACTCCAATCCCTGACTGTGAACAATGTGGTCTGGAAAACCCTTTCAGTTTTACTCCATTTACTGTTGGTGTTTTTCATGAAGCATTATCCAAGTTAGATCCTAGGAAACCGGCTGGCCCGGACAACGTAGAACCCTTCTTTTTAAAGATAGCTGCAGATTTTATTGCTCCATCTCTTACTTCTCTTTTTAACTTCTCCCTCAGCACAAATACAATTCCAAAAGTATGGAAGTCTGCTTATGTCTTGCCTTTACTGAAAGGAGGGGAGGCAACTATTTTAAATAACTATAGGCCAATCTCTAAATTGTCAGTTCTGGCTAAAGTGCTCGAACGACTAGTGAGTGAGCAAGTAAAGGAGTTTTTATGTAAAAATGATATCCTGTCTAAACATCAGTCAGGCTTCAGAAAGCAACATAGCACCATCACTGCGACAATGAAAGTGGTGAATGACATTACGAGTATTTTAGATAATAAGCAGAGTTGTGCAGCTCTGTTTATTGACCTTTCCAAAGCGTTTGACACCGTGGATCATCGCATCTTAAAGCAGAGGCTACTCAGTATTGGCATATCCAGCCATGCCGTGGGGTGGTTTGTGAACTACCTCTCTGAAAGGTCCCAATGTGTTCATTTTGATGGGCTGTCTTCTGAGTGGTTAAACATTTCTAATGGTGTACCACAAGGTTCTGTTTTAGGTCCACTTTTATTCTCCATATATATCAACAGGTTA
>NW_011356729.1:0-4367 GCF_000735185.1 Notothenia coriiceps
CTGATATACACCTGAACATCAGCAGGAGAGGACTCTTTAAAGTAGAGACACTACATACTGATATACACCTGAACATCAGCAGAATATGTCCTCTCTGAAGTGTTGCAACTGTCCCATTACTGCCAGTCAGTCTTGATGTGAGACATATTTGCAGGTGAGTGTTTTTCATTTTGTGTGTTGTTATTTGTCACGCCCAGGGCCGGCCCTAGGCACTGGCGAACTAGCCGGTCACCTAAGGCGCCAGATCTGGAGGGGCGCTGCGATGGGAGAAAAATAATAATAATAAAGAAAAAATTAAATTAATACATTTTTATTCTGCCTAATTGTCTGCCCTTGATGTAATACGTTTACATTAATAATTGAATAAAGTAAACATCCTTTGCACCCCGGGTCGGCAACATTTTGCATTTGCCCAGTACGATGTGCGCTGTAAGTGATGAGAGTGGGGGATGTCGACTTATCAGGCGCCCGCGGCTCACAGCCAAAGTGCAAGCGATCCTCCGAGCGAGCAAGAGAGAGAGAGAGAGCGGGCGTGCATCGGTACCGCGGATTGTTGTTGGATTGAGGCTGATAACTACAGCTCAGTGAGGTAAAGGACTCTTGAGTGTTTAGATTGTTCACTTTAGTCTAAGTTATCTCAGTGGGTCTCAAACGGTTTGGTCACAATTGATGTAAACAAATATTTCCAAGGCACACCTTTATAATTATTAGGATACATAACAACAGGTTTTAAATAATTCCAATGTATACTATAGGACAGTAACCAAAAAATATTGTTTAAAACTGGAGATATTAAAAAATATGCATGAATAAATAAATGTTAACTAGGTAAAATAAGATATGAATGAACAACAAAAAATAAAATACGTTACATTTATTTGTTATTGGCTATGGGTTATTGGTTATGTTCACATACTTATTTGATTATTAAAATGCAAACCGATCTTTTTCATATGGGTGTTTTAGAGTTGTACCCCCTAGATCTAGTCTCTAGTAATTCTGCTCAAAGTACACTAGATTGAAACATTTTACTTTAAAATGTTAAAAAAAAAATATTTCGGGGGGCATACCCCCGGACCCCCCTAGAGGATGTGACGTCCACCCCCCAATTAAAACATGTTCATACAATAATGAATACATTTGAAACCTTCTTTATGTATATTACCAACATGTCAATACGTTTCAGTTTTTGTAGTGTATTGGTCTTTTGTAGAGATTTTTCATTTATTCTTTATATATTCTATTGTGTATTGCTTGGAGGGGCGGGGCACCAAATCATAATCTCGCCAAGGGCACCAAAATGTCTAGGGCCGACCCTGGTCACGCTCCCAGGCTGTTAACACTTTTAGAAAGAATAATTAGGTATGGGGAAAGGTTGATATGTACCTTCATAGAGCCAGTCAGCGATCCCGTTGAAGATGATGCCTTCCTTCCCTGAAGATGTTATCCTCAGGGAGTTACTCTTGACATCTGATTGGTAGTAGATGTTATTTTCAAATATGTAGATCTGTAGAGACAAAGCACACAGCCATGACTTATCGAGGCCCTATTATTCTTTTGGGGGTTTTCCATTTTCTGATGTTTGTAATCTTTTGTGCCCAAATAGGTTGTGAACCTGAACCACCTCGGCAGCCATCATTGGAAACAGCTATTAAGAAAATGGTTTGCAGGTGATTGGATGAATGACCTGTTAGTCAAGATAAAGCTGGCTTCACATGATAGACAATTTCCTCTTTGCCCACCGCAAGGGTCTTTTAACCGCAGAGCCTTGTGGTTAAAAGAGCAAATTAGTTTTGTTTCTATGGTTACTTCACATTATTGACTGTGTCAAACAGCAGTTATCTCATTGGTTGTGCGTACAAAGATAATCTGCAATCAAGGTCAAATATAAAACAAATTCAACTTTGAACTCTTTCAATTAACTTAACAGCACAGACAACTCCGTTTCCCTGCTGTTGGTGTGAAAGCAGCTTAATAGCAAAAGCATGTTTTCCATCAAGAAAAGCCTTCAATGCAGAAATAGTGATGTGAAAAACCAGCTGCCAAAATAAGTACTTGATGTTTATAATTTGCCCATGAATGTACAGGCAACTATGTTTAAATAGCTGTCATACTAAAGATTACTGAGTGAAAAATGTTGCCAACATTTCCCTGTTGAAAAAAATTATGCTGAACTCACTGACACACGTCACAAAATCTCAGATAAACATCTGTCAACGTCTGATCAAAGTCCGTCTAGGAAACCCAATCTTTATTCAGTCTTTGTAAAAAGATGGGCGCTTGTGGTCTTAAGTGATCTTACATAATACTTCATCAGCAAAGGGTCTGCCTTTGCACTGACACACCCTCACAGTCAGCAGGCTGTCTGGTGTCTGCCTGCAGGACCCCGAGACCTCATCAGTCTGAAGGCTGCCTGCTGACTGCCTGCAGGACCCGAGACCTCATCAGTCTGTAGGCTGCCTGCTGACTGCCTGCAGGACTCGAGACCTCATCCTTCTGTAGGCTGCCTGCTGACTGCCTGCAGGACCAGAGACATCATCAGTCCAGAGACACTGTCACTACCCGATCTGCCGCCCTGCCCTATCTGCAGTGCGCATGTGCGAGATGGTCCGCCATATTGGACAACTCCGTACGGCAAACCAAGTAGGACAGTTTGACACATCGGCTTTTGCAAAGCCTCAAAAAGAACAAATCAGAGATGAGTTGATTGTTATTACAACGTGACTTCACTATTCATTTTAACAAATATCTTGTATTCGGGTTTCTTCTTATTTGGGGTTAAGTCATTGTCAGAATAAGGTGAGAAATGGGATTTAACTTCTGTTATATCAGCTAATCATACTGAATGACATATTTACTTGTTTGTAATAACAACTAACTCATCCTCTACAAATCGAGTTTTCCCTTTTTGAGCTTTGCGCAAAAGCACTTGTGTCAAGTGTCCCTACTTGGGTTTACTGTACAGGAGTTGATCCAATAATGCGCGGAACCACTCTCGCACATGCACACTGCAGATAGCAGGGCGGCAGATCGGTATTGACCAGCAGAGGCAGAGCATGAGCTAAAAGCGTTAAGAACATTTATCTAACAGCAGAATCTGCAAAAGAGAAGTGGGCAGGAAACAGGACTGCAGGCTGTAGCGGAGAGTATAGCGCCGCAGGTTTGTCAAGTTAGATATTGTTGTGCTTCAACTGTGCACTTTCTCGAAACAGGTTCGGCTATTTATAAAGCATGTAGTAATACATTGTAACTCACAATCTGTTTCAACACGACTTTTTAAACACCAAATTCATTCTGGAACTTTATTCTGAACACAATAAACCTTATTTTATAAGTAAATACGAAAGGAACCAGATGCCGTTGAAAATGATTTTAAAACAAAAAATAAATTGTCACCAGAAGGCCTCAGCATTGCTATACATTGGAATAAAACATCCCTAAATCCAATGATAGCAGTGATCGAGTTTTTTTAATTTTCAAAGAACGCTAGTGTGGAACCATCCAGGTTTTTTTTTTCTTTGTGGGCGATTACACGAAAATATCCCTTTACTCTGATAAATAAAACAGCATTTGAAACAATCGACAAAGGAAGGTAAAGCGGGCCTGAAGAAAATTTAGGAGTTTTGTGAATGTAGTTTCTTTCAAACTATTTAACCAACAGATCTTTGAAAATGTTGTTTAGATTTTAAGAAGCTTGCTCATAACTCCAAATGTAACATAACCAAACCTCTAACGCTCTGGCCATGACCTTTACAAGGAGACGTTGTAAAAAAAAGTCCCAAAAGCGTCCTCAGAGAATGTCCAACCTGTGTCCCTTGTGGCTCCATCAGCCAAAACCAAACATGTTGAATGTCCTAAAACAATGTGCCACGCACTGAACCCCTGACATGTCTTCCACAAATTATCAAAGAAATTCAGAAACTCCTAATATTGAAACTGCTTTGTGCAAATGCATTGCAAAATTAAGATATGAGAATGGACAACAAACCCTAATGTCATAATCCAAACAAAGAACTTTCGTAGAATCTAAATGAGAATACAACAATTCCAGATCAATTGCCAATGCCTGCCTACGGACAATAAAGGCCCACATTAGGGTCGTTGTTTCCAGAAGATAAGCTCTTCCAGCTAATGCATGCTTTTCATCGGTCCACTCGGAGAGAACGCCTTCACGTCCTGTCTGGCTCCTCAACCCTTATCACCACAATCA
Organism: Notothenia coriiceps; assembly: GCF_000735185.1. NCBI lineage: Eukaryota > Metazoa > Chordata > Actinopteri > Perciformes > Nototheniidae > Notothenia > Notothenia coriiceps. Next base: position 4,211 of record NW_011356729.1, read on the forward strand.
CCGATAGCAGTGACTTCCTAAGTGGAGTCCTGTTTGATTTATGCTCAACATGATTACACCGCTAAAATGTGCAAATATGGACAAACGCAAGCTTTCAAGCTCCTTAAGCTGTCAAATAACACCACTGACCCGATCTGTTCCTGGTTGTGCGCATTCA
>NW_011356729.1:9800-16684 GCF_000735185.1 Notothenia coriiceps
AAACCTTCGGTTGTCATTTAATCCAACTGGAAGAAGACGCTGTCCCTCTTCCCCTCCCAGACTTTTAACGGGATTGGAATTGAACTCAAGCCCGCTGAGAAAAGCCGCGACTCTCACCAGCAGAGAAATGGAGAAAGTGACAGCTCTCCTTCACCCGGTTGGCAGCTTTGTTAACCTGTCGGGTAGCAGAAACGACGGTTTTTCCCCTTGTCCAGATTGGCCTATACTAACACAAGGTCGTAATGAGCGCCCCAGGCTTTTATTGTACGTCACTGTGTAAAGTAGCACGCACACACTACCGCTCATTCCTCAGCAGGTTTACAGCGGTGAAACGCGCCTCAATCTGTCCACTATAAGAGCTTCTCACTAAAGAGACCAGGTGAGAAGCCGGTGTGAAATGCAGTGTGTTGGAGGCCCCTCGAGCTTTTCGGGACCGGGCTCCTCTTGGGTGCTGCCTTTTTTGTCTTTTGGTTTCTTAGTTATGTTTCTGTATTTTAATATGTTTTGTGTTATGTGCTTAATGTGGTACGTTGCTGCCCTTCTTGGCCAGGTCAGCTTCGTAAATGAAGATTTTATCTCAATGACTTTTTATCTGGTAAATAAAGGTTAAATAAAAAAATAAAAATAAAATGTGGCCCTTTTGTTTCTCCAGCTCCTGCCCGCTGTTTCCTCGTCTTCGTGAATTAAACCTCCCTGTATTTAGTCTTGCTCCCTCTCTGTGTTCAGTGTTGGTTCGTTTTTGTTGTTGACATCGAGTTCACCCTTGAGTGTTCTGTTGGTCCGAGTTATATTATGTTATCCTTGAAATAAAGGTATAATCAGTTTTATCTGCATTTGGGTCCTGCTTTCTTCACTCTACCGTAACACTTTGTATATGAAAATGTACCAGTGACTGAGCCTCCGTAGATTTAGCGAAGGCAAACCAGCCCTTGCATACAGGGTACAGTGATGGGTTAATGCTTTACAGTTTGTCACAAATCTTAGTGCACCGTGATACGCAGCATCTAACTTGACCAGGCAATTGGCAGGTGCATTCATATACATCAAATCACCATAGTCCAGCACAGGTAAAAAGGTCACAGTGACTAGCCTTTTCCTGGCCTCAAGCGAGAAACAGGACTTGTTCCTGTAGAAGAAACCTAGCCTAACCCTCAGCTTTTTAAGCAGGTTATTGACATGAAGTTTAAAAGTGAGACAATCATCAAGCCAGATACCAAGGTATTTGTAACAGGTAACCACTTCAAGTTTTATTCCTTGCGTAGTTACAATATCTAAAACAGGCTCTGGTGTCTTTTTAGCTTTAGAAAAGAGCATTACCTTGGTTTTCTCAACATTTAAAAGAAGCTTCAGTTCAGAGAGCTGAGTTTGAATAATGTTAAAAACAGCTTGCAATTCAACAACAGCCTCCTTAATGGAGGGACCTGCACAGTACACCACGGTATCGTCCGCATAAAAATGTAAAGTTGCTTCATCGACATTTTCACCTAAACTGTTGATGTAGATGGAGAATAAAAGTGGACCTAAAACAGAACCTTGGGGAACACCATTTGCAATGTTCAACCACTCAGAAGACAGCCCATCAAAATGAACACATTGGGACCTTTCAGAGAGGTAGTTCACAAACCACCCTACTGCATGGCTGGACATGCCTATAGTGACTAGCCTCTGCTTTAAGATGCGATGATCGACGGTGTCAAACGCTTTGGAAAGGTCAATAAATCGAGCTGCACAACACTGCTTATTATCTAAAATACTTGCCACATCATTCACCACTTTCATTGTGGCAGTGATGGTGCTGTGTTGCTTTCTGAAGCCTGACTGATGTTTAGATAGGATATAATTTTTACATAAAAACACCTTTACCTGTTCACTCACTAAGCGTTCAAGAACCTTAGCTAGAACTGACAACTTAGAGATTGGCCTATAGTTATTTAATAAGGTGGCCTCCCCTCCTTTTAGCAAAGGCAGGACATACGCTGACTTCCACAATTTTGGAATTGTGTTTGTGCTGAGGGAGAGGTTAAAAAGAGTAGTGAGAGGTGGAGCAATAAAATCTGAAGCTATCTTTAAAAAGAAAGGTTCTACGTTGTCCGGGCCAGCCGGTTTCTTAGGATCTAACTTGGTTAAAGCTTCACGAACAACATCAACAGTAAAAGGAGTAAAACTAAAAGGGTTTTCCAAAACACGTTTTTCAGAGTCACAGACTGTGGTGTTCACAGAAGCAGAGTTAGTGACAGAATCAAACAGGGAGCCACAGGACACAAAATGCTCATTAAAACAATTTAACATGGTGGCCCTGTCCGATATAGAGCCAGATGCTGTGGTAAGGCACGGAGGTAGCTCATTACGGATATCACCGGTATCATTTGGATATTTCCAAAATGTTCCAGGATTATTCAGGTTCTTTGTGGTAACTGACAGATAATACTTAGACTTAGCACTTTTGATTTGTGATGTGAAGCTATTTCTTAGCTGACTAAAACGCAGCCATTCTACCTCTGAGCCTGATTTCCTAGCCTTTGCCCAGGCCTTGTTTCTCTCATGTAGGAGACTAGATAATTCAGCAGAAAACCAAGGATTGTCTCGTCCCTTTACTTTAAATGTATGCAGGGGTGCATGTCTATCTATAATTTCCATAAAACCAAGATAAAAATAAGACCATGCAGTTTCTATATAAGCCCACAGATCGATTTTACCCAAATCAAAATCAAACAGATCATGTACAAAACCCTGCTCCACAAAATGTTTTTTGTCTCTCTTACTGATAATGCGAGGTTTACCCTTTTGGACCTTAGCGTCCCTAATTGTGGCTACAGCACAGTGATCACTCAGATCATTTGCAAATACTCCCACAGATGAGTATTTGTGGGGAACATTAGTTAAAATGAGATCAATTAGGGAGGATTTATTTTGGGACTTAATGTTAGGGCGAGTAGGACTGTCAACAATCTGAGTAACATTTAAAGAGATACAAAGGTTTTTAAAATCCTCTGACACAGAAGTTAACCAATCCCAATTAAAATCACCAAGCAGCACTATTTCCTTGCAGTCAAGTTGAGATAAAAGTTTTGCCAATGAAGATAAAGAGTCCTTGACAGCTGAAGGGGGTCTGTAGCAGCCCACCACCATGACCTGTTGACCCTTTGCTACTTCGATATTTAAGGCTAAAAATGATAGTTGTTTACTAATAGATTTGTTGTCATCGTGTTTTGACAATTGTGTTTTTACTTTATAATGTGTATACATGTTTTGTTTCTTTAATAGCATATAATAGTCTAATATAGTGTATACTCACTTATTCTGTAAATGTTTAGATTGTGTATTCGGTAGATACTCTCTTTATGTTATGTTTTTATTTCATGTGAAATGCCTTGGCTTTTTAACATGCTACTGTACCAAACAATTCCCCAATATGGGATCAATAAAGTGTATACAATCTAAACTAATTTAATCTCTAGGACATTGTGCTCATTCAATTTCTTTAGACAGTTTCTTTATGTTTTATAGACCAAACTATCAATCAAGAAAATACTTGTTGAATTAATCATTGATCGAAAAGTACTTGGAGCTGTAATATACAAATGTTATCTCAAAATGAAATAGGGGGAGATAATTTAGTATATATTGAGGGGCAAAGCCATGCTGTTGCAACCCTGTGGCAGATTTCCCTGTGTCGTAACACACACTCTTGGTCCATCATAACAGTGAGGCAGGGTTGAAATGAGCTCCAGCTGGCAGCCTCTATGATCACAGAGATGACCAGGATAAATCAAACATATAGTGGAGACCCGAAATGGCATATTATCTGAGGAATGTATCACAAAGTTTCCCAGAATCACACTTTGGTTTAAAAAGTTAAATTCCAACAGTGTAATAAAGTTTGAATTATCTCCCATGATCAGCAGGAAACCTGCCCGTCACTGAGCGGGAAGGATCTGCATCATGAGTGGGATCAGCCCTTGATATTCTAAAGACCCCCCTGTAAAGCAGCAGGAAGCTACAGAATGTCAGCTGATCTACTGATAATGAACATACTCCATCAAACTGAGGATACACTCCTTTTTTGTCTAAAAGTGTTTATGGAAAGATTTTGCTTCAGCTAAAGCCTCTCTACGGAGCTGAAGCAGGGCCAAACGTTTTGATCATTTGAAAAAATGTAATGTATCTGAAAGTTCAAGTTTTTATCCTGAACTTTGAGAAGTACAATGATGTGTTCAGATACAAAATAAATTGTATTATAATTGTATTATACAATTTTTTGAATTAATACATTTTTTCATATTTCACTTTTATCTATATTTTTGTGCAGATTATATGCTTTTCGGGTTCAATGTTGTTATCTTCTCAACCATGCAGCATGCAGTAACCACACTTGTAGAGATCAAGATGAAGATGTGCGTGGTCCAAGCTAAGTTGGAAAAGAGATGGATCTTGCATTACATTACATGTTATTTAACTTCAAGACAACAGGGGGCAATTTGGTGTTTAGTGTCTTCGAAACATTGACCCTCTGATTGGTTAACAGCTGGAATATGGTCTTTGGATTTACACAACTGAAGTGTTCAGCTCACCAGAACCCTGCAGTCACTATTCCGCGTGCATTGCAGGAAACCAAATGAATAAACTTTAAGTGAGCCAACTTCATCTCCAAAATTGATCTCCTTGATTGGCTCATATCTAGGAATTTTTTTTATAGCAGATGTTTTCAAGCAGTGATGTCTATTACACATAAGATAGTTTCCCAATATTTGATAACTTTTTATATTTATTATCACTTTTCTATTATCTTTAACTTTAACTTTAATGTGCAATGTCTTGTTTAAATGCTGCTTTGATAAAACAATTTCCTAAATTTGAATAATAAAGTACATGTATTGTAATCTAGAAGTACTGATTTAACCAAAAGCAAGATCTATTCCAAAACCTAACTACATTTTTTTTTTCTTCTAATCCTAACATTCCCCGTTTCAGCTGCAACTGTTCAACATGAAATGACACCAGTAAGCCAGCTCACACTGTCCGCTCCTCGAGCGGAGCAGCGAGCCCCGCAACGTCCCGCCAACACGGCACCCAGACTAAAATAATAGTGGCTTGATATTGAGTAAGAACATGTTTTTATGAACCCAACAGCTTCCGGTCTTCCAAGACCCGACTGGACAAAAAGACGTGCTGCAGTCACGAAACATACTAGGCTACCAATAGAAATACATTTTAAAATCATTCTGTGTGACAGGAAAAAAAGGGTGAACACGAATCACTAGATTAAATGTTGTGACTATAACACGAAATGCAGTGAGACTGGTTTGGTAACTACTGGTGTCCTTTTCTGGTCGCTAACAAACACCATTGTAACACATAAACACACATCAGAGCACATTGGGCTCACGGGGGGTGGGGGGGGGGTGCAGGAGCTCCAACAAGGCGTGTAGGACAGAGAGTGAATACACATACTATACAGAGATGCTGTATGAGAAACCAAAGTGAGTTTGGAACATTGAACAATGTCAATGTGTTCAAGTATACCTCAACAATGGAATTATGATCAGTAGAAATGGCCATGACATGGGACCTTTAATCATCTAGACTAGAGGCTCTGAGTACTTCTTCCACTTTTGTTTGTAGCACAGGCTGCCTCACAGCTGCTGCAGGACACAAACACTCACCGTGTGTGAATGTTGTAGATACTGTAGGAGGCCATGTAGGAGTGGCGGTAAACCTGCAGCAAAATAAACAGAGTGAGAGAGAGAGATTAAATTATGACTGACTGAAACAGTAACAGAGCGGCCGCATATGGCAAGCCATTGGATTATTTTTTCCATATCCTTGATATCAGACGACAGCTGCCTACACTAGTTGGCTCTTTGATTTCACTTGTTAGATATATGGTCAAAATAGTTTGGCACTCTGCTTTACTAGTTAAATAAAACATTATACTAGTCACTCTTTTTCAGCAACTAGTGGCTATGGCAAGCCATTTGAGTATTTATTCAATCTCCTTGATATCAGACGGCAGCGGCCTACACTAGTTGGCTCTTTGATTTCACTTGTTAGATATATGCTCAAACTAGTTAGGCACTCTGCTTTACTAGTTAAATAAAACATTACACTAATCGCTCTTTTTCAGCAACTAGTGACGCTTTTGTCCGACTAGTTACCACGTATGCCTTACTAGTGACGCCAGGAGCAGCACTAGTAATGCCAAAGTCCCAACTTGTACGCTTTTTGAAGAACTAGTGACCCTCTGACCGTACTAGTGACGCTAAAAGTCTTACAAGTTAACTAGTGTGCTGCAAAAGCTCTGACATGTTAACTAGTTACACAAAAGAAGCACAACTAGTTAACTAGTGGCATACATTTGTCTGCACTAGTTAACTAGTAGCACCCATAATCACTCACTAGTTAACTAGTAAAGGCAAAAGGTTCACTAGTTAACGCCTCTTTTGCCCTTTACTAGTTAACTAGTGAGATACATTTAAATTCAACATATGGTGGTAGTAGTATTGGTGCTAGTACTAGTACCAACAGGTTTATCAGGCAAGTCCTTGAATTATTCTCTTTTCCTTCCTGAGAAGTTTTCCTAAGTAAAAAGAAAACACATTTGCTTTTCTTTTGAACAGGAAAGACTGGAGAGTCTGAAGCAGAGCATAACGTTCATGTCCGGCCTCGACCCTTCTGATGAAAAGCCGGGCACCACCAAGGAGCAGGGGGGGGGCGCCAACATGGACCAGAACAGAGAGGGAGCCTCGAGCACCAACACCAGCCAGAGACCCCTGACCCCCAGGTGCTTTAACCCGCTTACTTTACATACATGTTTCCTGAAAGGGTACTTTAGTGTTTTCTTACATGGATGTGTTTTGGATCAACACCATTTTAAAACTGCTTCA
>NW_011356730.1:0-3973 GCF_000735185.1 Notothenia coriiceps
CGGAGTCACTGTGGCACAGACTGGAGCGCTGTGAACAGCTGTTAGAACAGTTCAGGTGGTGAACAGCTGTTAGAACAGTTCAGGTGGTGAACAGCTCAGGTGGTGAACAGCTGTTAGAACAGCTCAGGTGGTGAACAGCTGTTAGAACAGTTCAGGTGGTGAACAGCTGTTAGAACAGTTCAGGTGGTGAACAGCTGTTAGAACAGTTCAGGTGGTGAACAGCTGTTAGAACAGCTCAGGTGGTGAACAGCTGTTAGAACAGCTCAGGTGGTGAACAGCTGTTAGAACAGCTCAGGTGGTGAACAGCTGTTAGAACAGCTCAGGTGGTGAACAGCTGTTAGAACAGTTCAGGTGGTGAACAGCTGTTAGAACAGTTCAGGTGGTGAACAGCTGTTAGAACAGCTCAGGTGGTGAACAGCTGTTAGAACAGCTCAGGTGGTGAACAGCTGTTAGAACAGCTCAGGTGGTGAACAGCTGTTAGAACAGCTCAGGTGGTGAAGAGCTGTTAGAACAGCTCAGGTGGTGAACAGCTGTTAGAACAGCTCAGGTGGTGAACAGCTGTTAGAACAGTTCAGATATTCAGAGCAGAGCTCCCTGTCGGAGCGGCAGAGCGTGACGGGCAGGGAAAAGCAGTGGCGAGCCGTGACTTTTATACCTAGGCCCTCTGACCCCCCTTTTCTCAAAAAAAAGAAAAAAGAAGAGTTATTACATCTCAGCGTATACTTCAGCGGAATATCAAAACAGCGGCCCAGGGTGCAAAACGCATCAATGACAGCGACCCTCTACCACACAGAACAACAGCATTTATATAAACACCTATCATGACAGGGCACCCACAGCCAAGTAACAATTACAAATGAATGAAGTCAGCACGACGGCCCACATTGAAAATGACTTAGGCCTACCTTTGATGATTAAATCACTGAAACACAAAGTCCTCCTGTCCTTCTGGATGAAGCACTTGATGGCGGGTCATGCAGCTGATCCTTTGCCCCTCCAGTTTATCATTGGAACTCAATCTTGAAAATGACTCGGTTAATAATTTCGCAACGATGTCATCACTATCACTGAAGTGAGCCATCATGAACGAACTTATGCTAATCAGCTACTTCCGCCTATCTTGACCCGTTGTTATAACTCATGCATAGACCTCACAGCGGGCGGAACTTGTCATAAAGTCTGCGACAATAAAGCCCGCCCATTTAGAGGGAATACATGATTGGTCAATTGTACTGTCATCTGACATTACTCTCTCGTTCAGTTACTAAAGCGGGCCCTCTGTGAATCTACAGCTGGACCACCAATCAGCTCCTAGACGAGCTTCTTTCATTAACCCTTCACATTCTAACATAAACTGAACAGGCAGATTCGAAGGCTTTCTTTGGAAATGTTATTTTAAATACAATTAAATCAAGTTATTTTGGTAAAACTAATGAAAAAAAAAATGTTTTTAAATATTATTTTTTAGAGTATCTTAGTCCCTCAGAGAGCGTTTAGATACTGACGGCTCGTCACTGGTGAAAATTGTTTCTGTCGCAATATTTAAGGAATCGTTGAGCTAGCTAACTAGCATACATTCTCACTATCTGCTAACGTTAGCTTTAGCCTTCGTTTTCTAATAGTTTATTTCACAGGCTATAAACAGAGGTGGTACTTGAGTAAAAGTAGAAGTACTCAGATCTTGTACTTGAGTAAAGTAGAAGTACCAGAGTGTAGGAATACTCTGTTACAGTAAATATAGTAATATTCAGATTTTATCTCTAAATATTCCCACTTTTAAGGTTAATAAGTTAAATATGAAATACATCACTCAATTCAGCAAGACATGAATTATAAAACTGAAGAGAAATACTAATCAATTATAAATATAACATTTACAGGAAACCTAAATGTGGAATTTAAGAAAGTAATTTTAAAATATAAAAAGAAAACAAACACTTTATTCTTGGAAATGTTCAATAGCTCGTGATACAGTGAAGGGCCACCAAAGCACTGTTGGTTACACTTCACTTATTTTAAAACCAATAAACTGCACTTTTGAACCTTTATTTTACTTTCTATCCCACGGTCTTTGAACGTTACCTGCTCAGGGAAAACAGACACAGCTTTCTGTCTCCTTCTAGAATGTTTCTTAATAAGCAAAGTCCCTTATAAATAGTTATCAGGTACATTTATTGTATTAAATTAGAGATCTGAGAGTCAGCCCCTGCAGCTGCGTCTCCCGGCCAGCAGGGGGCAGACAAACCTTCCCTCGGCATGTTTTCATATCTAGTTAGTTTAGAGATTCTACTCTGATTTAAAGCAGCAACCTTTCCATCGCTGTGAGCTCCCTCTCTGCCGTGGACATGGCGTAGATGAGGCTGCTGCCCTTTGATCACTTTCAATGTTCTGATCTGATGCTTTTTGAAACATCTGTGCGTCCTTCTCTTTGTATTTCAATCCTGTAAAGAAAAGAGTCTTGAGTGATTGACGTGAACACTCGTCATATACCTGAAAGTGTTAACCTTCTACTTCCTACTCTAAGAAGTAGAAGCCTAACAATTCATGACGATTCAAAACAATAACACATTAGTAAAAAACAAAAGTATGTTGACAGGGAGTTTCATCGCATCCAGAAGTGACTTTTCTTTAAAAAGGGAAACATTAATGGTTTTTATTTCCTCTAAGTATATAAATCCATATTACAGATAACATGTGTTTACCTTCATGATGGCTAAAATAAAAGGGGGAAAATATATAAATGTGGGAAAAGTGATTTTATAGTATGTCAGAAAAAAAGAAAAAAAAAGATTAAAGGAGGGTAAGTTTCAGAAACCAGCTCGAGTGCACTAGAATTTGAAAATACACAACTGGAAAAAATCTGCCTCTTCCTTACAGAGCCCCTCCTCCAACACACACGCGCACATGACCAATGAGGGCAGAGATCAGTTTGTGCACAGATGGAAGGCTGACAGGAAGGTAGGCCATCCAGTTACTTTAGCCGGCTCAGATGATTGGTTGTAGTTTTTACAGCACCACAGCTTCCACAGATGATATTTTTTTTATGTATTTGTTGTCAAAGCTCTTCAGATATTCATTGCTATCGGGATGTTAAGAGCATTCCATGGAATATAACAACAAGTGTATCTCGAGCCGGTTTCTCAAACTTACCTACCCCACCTTTAAATGTTGAAATAACATTAAATAAATCAGCGTATAGTCTGTCGGAAAAAATATATAAATGTAAAATGTTTTAAAAAAGGAAACATGAGAACATGCTGTTTGTGAGAGGGACTTTAAATAATCAATAATATTATAGATCGCTGTTTAAATTGATTTTATGACGGCTAAATAAAGAGAGTTGATAGCAGTCAGCAGAGATGAAAACGTTTCTTAAACAGCCACGGTGTAGATGAGAGTAACACCTACGTCACTTCCGGGCGAAAATTACGGCCCCGCCCACTTTTTGGGGAAAACAACGCTGTCATTTGAATGGCGGTCAATACACATTCTGAAGTTTATGCCAACAGATCAGAATTTTTGAAAACCGTGGATTTGTGGATCTTCAAAGAGCCCGATTACAATTTTTTTTAAACATCTGTGTGGCAGACTATTACATTAAATCATTTGAAATCGACGATCGGGCTCGATATATGGTTAAATTAAAATCAGTAGGCGAGGCTGTAACTTCTCCAGCTGTTACTCTCATGAGCGAGGCAGAAAATAATAGTTTTAACATGCCAAAAAGCTGCTGTGTGGTTTATTGCACCTCAAACATTAAAACAAATCCAGAGTTACTTCCTCTAAGAACAAAGGAAAGTAACAGTAGATCTCTGTGGCTTCAGGCTTGATCGCCGTTCAAATGACAGCGTTGGTTTCCCCAAAGGTGGGCGGGGCTGTAAAGTGACGTAGATTTTACTCTCATATATTATTCAAAACCATTCTATTTATTCTCACGTAAATTACAGGCCAGTGTTTTATCTTTTTATTTGTT
>NW_011356730.1:4013-6513 GCF_000735185.1 Notothenia coriiceps
TGAATTAAAATCAGTAGGCGAGGCTGTAATTTCTCCAGCTGTTACTCTCATGAGCGAGGCAGAACATAATAGTTTTATCAGCCAAAAAGCTGCTGTGTGGTTTATTGCACCTCAAACATTAAAACAAATCCAGAGTTCAGTGTTTCTGAACTTCCTCTCAGAAGAAAGGACAGTAACAGAAGAGCTCTGTGGCTTCAGGCTCGATCGCCGTTCAAATGACAGCGTTGGTTTCCCCAAAAGTGGGCGGGGCCGTAAAGTGACGTGGATGTTGCTCTCATCTGTGGACATCGATCGCCTGCTGCTATATTTAACCATATATCGAGCCCGATCGTCGATTTCAAATGATGTAATGTCATTGTTTGCCTGACTGGCCATCGTAATCGGGCTCTTTGAAGATCCACAAATTCATGGTTTTCTTACATTTCTGATCAGAATGGCAAAAGCTTCAGATTTTGTATTGATCGCCGTTCAAATGACAGCTTTGTTTCCCCCCAAAAGTGGGCGGGGCCGTACCTTTTGCCCAGAAGAGACGCTTGTGTTACTCTCATGTATAATAACTTAGACTGTTGATCAAATAAACCACATGTCTCTCTTCTCATGCTGTGTTTGCTGCAGAGATACTCACTGGCTTCGTACAGCAGGGCGTTGGCTTTGGCCACGGCTCGCTTGAAGCACACGTAGAGAGCCGGACCCCACTATACACACACACACACACACACACACACACACACACACACACACACACACACACACACACACACACACACACACACTGTTAATGTTGACCTTTCAAAGCACACCTACAGAGTCATTTCCAAACCAGAACACAGAGAGAATAAAAACAACTAAAAACCAGCAACAACAACATCGTAAAACCAATTAATCATGTTTTAATTTTGCTTTATTTCTAATCACATTAATTAAATATCTACATAAATGCAGCGGTCTAAGACAGTCTAACCGCACGTGATTTGAGAATGAATGAAGATTGAGGAAGATTTTATTCCTAATTTCCCCGTTTTTTGTACTTAAAATAAGTAGTTTTGGAGAAATGCTCAAATAAATTAAATGAAAAAACGGTACTTAAAATTAAAATTAAACAAATAATAAAAAAGTAAATAAATAACACATTAATGACAATTTACTTAATTTCTGCACTTATTTTGAAATATGCAAATTAAAACACAAATATCCAGCAGTTTCACAAACAGCTAAATAAATGTATGGAATGAATTGGCCAATAATCACTTCTGTCTGTTGAATTGTATTCAGATGAGTCACTGAAGTACAGGTACAGGGTCTCAGGCACCCCTACTAAAACCCTCTACCCTCGCAGACACTCAAAATAAAACAATTAACTGAAAAAGCAACTAAATAAATAATAAATTAATACAAAACTTTAATCGTTCAAAATATATTTTCCCAGCATATTCGAAGAGTAAACATTTAACAAATGTAAAAATAATGTTTTGTCCCAATTCTCAAGAATGGGATATCACAGTAAAGAAGTTGAGCACTAGCATGAACATGTTATATATACGTATACTAAGCCCCTCCCCCCCGCAGACGCTCACCATGCCGGTGTTGAGGTTCTTGTCCACGCGGCAGAAGGTGTGCGGGGCGACCTCTGCCTTGCCGGGCAGCAGCAGGGCGATGTCTGTGACGCCCAGCGTGTGGAGGCCCTGAGAGTCCAGCGCCCGGCGGTACATCAGGAACACCCGGTGCGCCGTGGGGCCCCCTCCCGAGCTCAGGGATGCAGAGCGGCTGTAGGGCGTCGTCTCGATCACGAACCAGCCCGGCTTCAGCTGCTCCTTCCCCTCATACAGCACCCTGAGGGCATGCAGAGCTCAGTCAGTCTCAACCAATCAGAGCTCAGTCAGTCACAACCAATAAGAGCTCAGTCAGTCTCAACCAATCAGCACTCAATCAGTCTCAACCAATCAGAGCTCAGTCAGTCTCAACCAATCAGCACTCAATCAGTCTCAACCAATCAGAGCTCAGTCAGTCTCAACCAATCAGAGCTCAATCAGTCTCAACCAATCAGAACTCAGTCAGTCTCAACCAATCAGAGCTCAGTCAGTCTCAACCAATCAGCACTCAATCAGTCTCAACCAATCAGAGCTCAGTCAGTCTCAACCAATCACAGCTCAATCAGTCTCAACCAATCAGAGCTCAGTCAGTCTCAACCAATCAGCACCAATCACAACTAGAATACAAAATAAAACAGAACTAAAGAGAGAAATATATAAAAGTCGACAGTCGTGAAATCTGTCAAATAAGTAACAGCTAACATGTTACGTCTATTCGGGGACTTGAACCTGCGACCCTACAGCTCACAGTCCAAGCCCCTACTGACTGAGCCACCGACTGTTTTAGTGAGTCCTTCTGGTTATTTCCCAAACTTCAGTCAGGTATTAATTCTAGTTCCCGTGTGACAGGAAGTCCGGTGAGTGATTCTGAACGGGCTCCAGTGAAGATGGCGTTCATCCAGCCTTCACTC
>NW_011356730.1:9905-11642 GCF_000735185.1 Notothenia coriiceps
TATGTGTGTGTGTGTGTGTGTGTGTGTGTGTGTGTGTGTGTGTGTGTGTGATAGACAGGATGTGTGCCGTGATGCAGTGAGAGGCTGAAAGCTCTCTTATGTAACACTGAGTGTCTCTCCCTCCTCCCTCTGAATAACCCGGGGACTGAGAATGAATCATCAATCATATAAAGAAGATCGTGGAAGAAGACCTTTCCACGATATCTTTAAATCACAGCTCAAATGTAATTTTTTTGTTAATATAATCCTTAATATTTTGGTCTTGATTTTGTATTTATTTAATTCTAAAATGGGCTGCACTTAATAAATCAAATCAAGTTTTATTTATATACATGGTCGAGCCAAAGTGCTGTACATATAATAATTACCTTACAGTAAGGACACTTTTTTATAGCGCTCTACCCCCTCAAGGCTCTTTACATACTACGACACACACACACGGATCACACACACACACACACGGATCACACACACACACACACGGATCACACACACACACACACACAGATCACACACACACACACACACACACACACACACACACACACACACACACACACACACACACACACACACACACACACACACACACACACACACACACACACACACACACGGTCGAGCCAAAGTGCTGTACATATAATAATTACCTTACAGTAAGGACACTTTTTTATAGCGCTCTACCCCCTCAAGGCTCTTTACATACTACGACACACACACACACACACACACACACACACACACACACACACCGACCCAACAACCTTCTTTCTCGTTGAAAGTCGACGGCACTCACTCATATTTGTTTTTGTGATTGTGGGGAAAAGTATTTCTCTGTACGCACAAACTGGAAGATTGACAATGAAGTTGACTTTGACTCCCCTCGCAGCCACAGTCGCCGCTTTTTACTTGTACGTAGTTTTTTAATTAAAAAAATGTGATTACATTTATTTATATATTCCCTTATTTTGGTCTTAATTTTTATAATTATTTCAATTTTTGGTATAATAAAAATATATTTTTTTATTAATACTATTATTTTTTTTATAATATTTTTTTATTAATTATTATGATTTCACTTCTAAGGCGGTTATTTATTTTGTTATTATTTTTGATTGTTTTATTGTATTTATTAAATAAGCCTTATTTTTGTCTACATTTGACTGATTGTGTTATCTGTTGTTTACCTACTATTTTATTTTTACCTTTTTGAAATCATGATTTCATTTCCTGTTTATTTTGTTTTGTGTGTCAACATGTTAAAGCATTTCCAGCTGCATCCTGTGAATCAAAAGTGCTGCACAAATAACGTTTTTATTGTATTTATTGTATTTAAAACGTCATCTAGCTAAATTCCCACCGGGAAAGGAAATGCAAGTTGAGCAGAGAAGTCAGCAGGAACTGCTCTCTATATCGCAGTGAGCTGTGTTTAACCGTGAGAGGGATAAGGAGTGAGCAGGAAGTCCTTCTTTTATACTCACAGTATTGACTTGCATTAATCTCTCCACTTCCAGTACAGCGTGCCACGGCTGGCTCAGATTACCGCTGCATCATGGGTAAATCCCTGCCACTGACACGGGCTGAATTAAAAACTAAATTTAAACAGGAGTCGTTCTGTTGGATTCGCTCTGCAGACAGCAAAGACTTCTAGAACAGGATAACACAACTCAAAGTGCACAGGCTCTACGGCCTTTTGTCCACGTAGCGTTTGTTTCTGGCAAACAACCCCCCCCCCCC
>NW_011356730.1:11679-15459 GCF_000735185.1 Notothenia coriiceps
CAAAGTGCACAGGCTCTACGGCCTTTGTCCACGTAGCGTTTGTTTCTGGCCAAACAACCCCCCCCCCCCAGGCTCTTTGTTATAATGTTTATATGAAAACAATATCTCAATGTCATCAGAAACCACTGAAAGAAATGTTGGCACTCAGAAGAAGATGCTATCTGGACACAGGCCCAAAGAAGTTAGATTGGAGTTGCCATTTCATTTTGATATAATACATATACGTTTATATTCAGGGGTGCACACAACTTTCTCAGTGAGGTACTCAGATGAGTCAGTGTTTGGTACTCCAACTTCTGGCTCCCCTCAAAGTTCCCATGAAGCCCTCGGAATCGCGAATGTCAGCGGGGGGGTGGTAGTGGAGTGCAGAGCTTCGTGAACACAGAGCGTGTGAACGTTGTGATCAGCTGTTTTAGCGCTGTGCTGCTGTACAGACCGACGTTAACAGCTGCCCTGTCTGTGCACACGGAGACCGACTCTGTCGTCCGGTGATCTAACCGCCTTCTGGAAAAGCTTCACAAGTACGTCGGTACGCAAATGCGCTTTGTGACACAAGTGACGGTACGCATTTCAGATTGTTGCCGCGCATGCGTACCTGCGTACTACTTACGTGCACCCCTGTTTATATTTGATAAACCACCAACTCTATCAAATGGACCTTATGTGGTGAGAGAGCTGAACATATTGACTAACTCACCAACCAGCCGATCAACCAAACAATCAGCAAACTATTCAATCAACCAACCAACCATTCAACCAACCAACCATTCAACCAACCAACAAAACAACCAACAAACTATTCAATCAACCAAACAACCAATAAACCAACCAACCAACCAACCATTCAACCAACCAACAAAACAACCATCCAACCAACCAACCAACCAACTATTCAACCAACCAACTATTCAACCAACCAACAAAACAACCAACAAAACAACCAACAAACTATTCAATCAACCAAACAACCAATAAACCAACCAACCAAACAACCATCGAACAACCAACCAAGAAAACAACCCACCAACTATTCAACCAACCAAACAAACAACCAGCTGAACAACCAACCAACAAAACAACCAACAAACTATTCAATCAAACAACCAACCAACAAAACAACCAACAAACTATTCAATCAAACAACCAACCAACCAACCAACCAAGAAAACAACCAACCAAGAAAACAACCAACCAAGAAAACAACCAACCAACCAACCAACCAACTAACCAAACAACCAGCCGAACAACCAACCAACAAAACAACCAACTAACTATTCAACCAACTAACCAAACAACCAGCCGAACAACCAACCAACAAAACAACCAACAAACTATTCAATCAAACAACCAACCAACCAACCAACCAAGAAAACAACCAACCAAGAAAACAACCAACCAACCAACCAACCAACCAGCCGAACAACCAACCAACAAAACAACCAACTAACTATTCAACCAACTAACCAAACAACCAGCCGAACAACCAACCAACAAACTATTCAATCAACCAACAAACTATTCAATCAACCAACCAACAAAACAACCTACCAGCCAGCTAACTAGCTAAAACAACAACCAAACAACCATCTATACCCATCCAGCGATCCAACTAAAAAAGGTAAGACTCATTTCAAAAGGTTTAAAAACAATAATACTTGTTGCTTAATGGAGCAGCAGATCTTTCTGAGTGATGAAACATTTCCTTCCATTCAAATCAGTCACTTCCTCCTGTGAGTCCACTCTGTCATCACAGGGTGAAAGTGACACGTTTACAAAGAGAGGGGGAAGTGGAAAGAGAGAGGGGGGTCAGAGGTTGGCTGGCAAACAGGAAGAAGACCTGCAGCCTGCTTCCTGTTCATCAGCAGCGTTATCTCTTACACTATAAAAACACATCTAGTGCTTCAATATCCACATGCCAAGCTTCTGTGAGAGATACGTCTAAAACCTCATTGTTAATGTCTACTATACTTTAAATAAAAATTAAAGAAACACAATCATTGTTGGTATTAGTAATGGCATTGCTACAAAAAAACAAGTAGAAAATGTCCTTTTTTTAATAAAAACCTTTTTTCTGAAATGTTGTGATTTGTAAAAAAATACCTCAAAATGGTATCGATTGAGTAAATGTACTTTCAACCGCTGACTCGTTCACATGAATATTTAGTGTTATTTACACTTTTTATGAAGACGGTGCTACAGATGAGAGCAATGCTAAGGTCACCTTTTGGCCAAAATAAGGCCCCGCCCACTTTTAGGTGAAAATACTGCATTAGAGCGAAGCGATGTCTTAAAGCTGCCGAGTCATATTTTGCACCTCAAACAAATACATCCAGAGGTTTCTTTACTTCCTCTCCAGAAAAAAGGAAAATAATCTCAGTTTCAGCTGCTGCACCCACCGGACATCCATCCCATAATTATCTAAATCAAACCATAAATTGACGCCGATCATCGATCTCCAATAACACGGTTTAACAGTTGGCCTGTCCGACCATCATAACTTGAATGTAGTAACAAAAAGGCCCCGTTTTATACAGTTTCATGAGATGGAAACTTCAGAATCTGTTTCAAATGACAGCGAGTGTTTTCACTGAAAAGGGGGCGTGGTCTCGCGGAGAGGGAAAGTACCGGTTGCTCTCATTAATAGTTTAAAGTTACTTATTTTAATAAGAACATTTAGAGACAGTGCAGCTTCAGTGATTTCAAATAGGTCAAACCTCCAGGTGTCATCTCTCTTTTAAACACGTAGTTTGTCTCGTTAAAGAGCCAAACACGTATAAATAAAGTTCCTCCTGTATTCTCTGTCCGTGACCTCTGCTCTAAACACATCTGAACCATCATTAATGTCGCTCACTGGGAGTGGTCTGCTGAAATGCACCAAATACAAAAACGCCAATTTAAGCAGAAACAGCTGATTTCATCACAATCACTTCCCTTTTCTGATGGTGCATGTGGAACAATGGAAACCACACACACACACACACACACACACACACACACACACACACACACACACACACACACACACACACACACACACACACACACACACACACACACACACACACACACACACACACACACACGTGGCTTGTTGGCACCTGGTCACCCTAAAAACATTTAATTCAAGCGCATCATATTAACACTCCTCTCTTTCAGCGCTGTGTGGAGCTGCAGAAGCAGTGGGAGTGCTTGGCTGCAGACTTTGGATTGGATGACCTGATTGGCTCGTGCTCAGACTTCCTCAGAAATTCAATAGAACTGTTAAGTAATGCCAAAGGGACGACATGAAGAGATGATGCCAGAGAAAAGGATTTATTCAGAGGATGTTACTGTCTGTTAGTAAACAAAGGAGTCCCATGGAGGCGTTTCAGGCCGGGGCTGGGGGGGGGGAATTCCCTCTGAATTCATGATTGTGTATTCCGTAAATGTATAGGAATGTGTGGGAATATTGTATACAGATCTTGTACTTGAGTAAAAGTAGAAGTACTCAGATCTTGTACTTGAGTAAAAGTAGAAGTACTCAGATCTTGTACTTGAGTCAAAGTAGAAGTACTCAGATCTTGTACTTGAGTAAAAGTAAAAGTACTCAGATCTTGTACTTGAGTAAAAGTAGAAGTACTCAGATCTTGTACTTGAGTAAAAGTAGAAGTACTCAGATCTTGTACTTGAGTAAAAGTAGAAGTACTCAGATCTTGTACTTGAGTAAAAGTAGAAGTACTCAGATCTTGTACTTGAGTAAAAGTAGAAGTACTCAGATCTTGTACTTCAGTAAAAGTAGAA
>NW_011356731.1:0-1932 GCF_000735185.1 Notothenia coriiceps
AGGCACAATGAGTTTGCAGTCAATATATATTTTTTCCCCTTTTCCCCCCTCCCGGTCCTAGCTAGTAAATTAAATAACTAACTAAATAAATAGATACATGTATAGGTAAAAGTAAAGTAATTTAGAAGATAATATTAAAAGAAAATTAATAGATAAGGGAATAAAGAATAGTAACAGTAATAGATGTACCCATATACTCGCATTATGTATACCCACATATACACATACACATACGTGTGTACATACCCACACACATGTACACATGCACATACATACACGTACCTACATACATAAATGTATACAAAGACAGAACAAATAAATAAAAAATAATAATAATAATATAAAAAAAAAACAGATAAAAAGAGACACTAGAAAAAAAAACGAAAAAAAACATACACATACATTCGTAGTTCCTCCCCTTTCTTCTTAATTTAGTGTCTTAAGTTCAGCTATGTAGGCTATCATAGAGCCCCAGAAAGATTCAAATAGTTTTGAGGAGCCCCCAATATCGGCTATTGACTCTACATTTTGTATACCGTATATTTCGTACTTATTTTTTCGACAGGACTGGCTTCATTCTCGTACCCCTTGTTATACTGCAATTTTTATTTATTTTCTACTTTTTTATTTAAGATTCCCTCATGCGATGCGATGTCCCATTTAAATGTCTGTCGTAGCACATGGTATAGAGCCAAATCTACCAGCCTGATGGACTTGTTCCTGCAACAACATATTGGTACATCAATTAGTCATAACGGCACCAACAGGGGCCCTGGAGGGGAGGGGGGGGGTGTACAGTATTTGTTTGTTTATGTGTTTCTTGTATAAGCAAGTTGAACTTTGGCCCATAGCATGTGTTCATGTACAGATACAACAAGAGAAGTCTAAGAGTACTTTTTTATATATATTCTCTCTTTTACATTTCTGATTTGAAAATAAATTTAATTTCCCTATATGAAATATTGGATACTTTAATGTGGTTTTTTGTTCCAAAAATACTGCAACGTTAAAACTTTTTTTAGTATATTCGGCAAGAAATTCCCAAACTCAGTGCAAAATCCTTATTATTGTTGTTCAAATATTGTTGAATTCAAATGTGTGTGTGTTTGTTTATAGTCTAGGCCAGATTTTCATATACACGATATATTCTCGTTTACATATAATTTGTTTTTGTGATCATTTATTAAATATAGCAATAATTTGGCAGCAATACCTTCCCCCACTGTAACCCACACACATGCTGCCTCATTTACTCACTCACCCACCAGTGCGTGCATGCATGACACACTACTGCACACCTACACATAAGTACCGTGTCATGCATGCGTGTGGTAGTGAACATGTAGTAAAGAATTCATACACACCGAGCAGTAAATCTGTCTATGCCATTTGCCTAATCAGCTCTCTCAGCACAATGCCATTCATAGATCCAGAGTAAACACACACACACACACACACACACACACACACACACACACACACACACACACACACACACACACACAACTGACAAAATACCGGACGTTGCCGGACTAGTGACAGCGTTACCAAGCCCCCCACGTTACAACCTGTTAACGGTACGTTGCATCACTTCACACATCTTAGAGGAGGAAGAGGAGGAGGAAAAGTGAAACAGGGTGAGAGGGAGTTGTGCACAGTCTCCAGAGTGATCGCATGACATCATTTGCTTCATTTTTATCTCTTTTACTCATCCGCCAACTCCTCCCATCATTGTGGTTCAGATCTGCTGTTAAAGCTTCTCCACATGGGGTCCAACTATCTCTCTCTATACAATGTTTGATTATCTCCATTCATTTCCAATCATTCTCATTATATAATGTGTGTGTGTGTGTGTGTGTGTGTGTGTGTGTGTGTGTGTGTGTGTGTGTGTGTGTGTGTGTGTGTGTGTGTGTGTGTGTGTGTGTGTGTGTG
>NW_011356731.1:1975-35613 GCF_000735185.1 Notothenia coriiceps
TCTTCTCTCCTCTTCTCTCCTCATCACATCTACTCTCCTCTCCTCTCGACATCGACATTCCTCTCCTCTCCTCTCTCTCGACATCGGCATCGACATTCGACATCTCCCTCTCCTCTCCTCATCGAACATCGGGCATCGACATCTCCTCTCCTCTCCTCTCTCTCCTCTCGACATCGGCATCGACATCGAACATCTCCTCTCCTCTCCTCTCCTCTCCCTCTCCTCTCCTCTCTCCCTTTCCTCTTCGAATCGGCATCGACATCGACATCTCCTCTCTCTCGACATCGGGCATCGACATCGACATCTCCTCTCCTCTCCTCTCGACATCGGCATCGACATCTCCTCTCCTCTCCTTCTCACTCTCCTTCGACATCGGATCGACATGAATTCTTCTCCTCTCCTCTTCCTCTCCTCTCCTCTCGACATCGGCATCGACATCGACATTCCTCTCCTCTCGACATCGGCATCGACATCTCCTCTCCTTCTCCTCTCCTCTCCTCTCCTGCGTCCTCTCCTCTCGACATGACATCGACATTCGACATCTTCCTCTTCCTCTTCTCTCTCTCTCTCCTCTCGACATCGGCATCGGCATCTCCTCTCCTCTCCCTCTCCTCGTCGACATTCGAACATCTTCCCTTTCTCCTCTACCTCTCCTCTCCTCTCCTATCGACATCGACATCGGCATCGGCATCTCCTCTCCTCTCCTCTTCCTCTCCTCTCGACATCGGCATCGGGCATCCGTCTCTCCCTCCTTCTCGACATCTCTCTCCTCTCCTCTCCTCTCCTCTCCTCTCCTCTCCTCTCCTCTCGTCATCGACATCGGCATCTCCTCTCCTCTCCTCTCCTCTCCTCTCCTCTCGACATCGGCAATCTACCTCTCCTCTCGACATCGGCATCGCATCTCCTTCCTCTCCTCTCCTTCTCCTCTCCTCTTCCTCTCCTCTCCTCTCCTCTCCTCTCCTCTCCTCTCGTCATCTACATCGAGCATCGACATTCTCCTCCTCCTCTCTCTCCTCTTTCTCCTCTCCTAGACTTTCCCTGGTCTCTCTAGACGAAAGTTGGGGGGGGAGGTGTGGTCGAAAATCTTGTTTCCGAATCTAACTCATTACACACTACTACTCTAATTATTCCCTTTCGATGTCTCTTTCACGACTCTCGTTTAACAGGGAGGTGAGAGTAAAGTAAGTTTCTCGGTATTCCATCACCCAATCGTGAATGTTTACGCGTGTTTAGTTACCATAGCTAGTCGGCCCACTGTCGAGTATTTATCTTAGTTTCGTTATAAAGTCCCACATAATTATTCGCGACGATCATCTCCCGAATCCCCTCGAAAAGAATTTACCATAAACCGATTAGCATTACCCAGGTTCGGGCAATAAGTGTACGAGATGAAAGGAAGGTTTCGATTTACCAGTTGATTTTTGAGGTGTGGATGTAGGAAACTCCAGGTGAGTATGAGTTAGTTATTTGAGACAGAAATTGTCCGGCACGAAACGGGTAGTCGTACCCATTTTATGGGTGGCTCATCTGAGTTATATTTTTATATTCTAGGTATGACTGCATTTTCGGACTGGTTTTGATGAAAAAAAATTCTAGACTTTACTGAACTATTATACCATTATTTTCGTCAAATTTCAAAAAAAAATCAAAAAAAAAAAAATTAACATACGGTTACAGGAACCAAACCTACTCAGAAAGTTAATTTCACATAACCGACACTTTCTTGTGTTGTAAACGTGAGTTTTTTCTCTGCCGGGGTTTCGACGGTACAGGCTAGAGCACGTTCCAGTGTCTTCTGTAGGAGTCCCCAGGTAGAACTTCTTTTCGCGGTCGAGCCCCAGGAAGCCGTGAGGAAAGGCGCACCTCCTTGCCGTAATACCCGGCCGGTACTCGTGCTTCGGCGCGAGCCCCCGCTGCGAGTGTATGTGTGTGACGACGACGGCGGTAGGTCTAGAGGTGGTGCCTGGGCCGTAACCGGGTCGATCTGGACTTTGCTTTCTATGCTAACCCTGTAAACAGTCTTGGAGGAGTTAATGTGTGAATCGACAACGGTGTAGTTGTGTTGTATTAGTGAAGGACACTACGTTCTCTTAAGGAATGTACTGACTTCATATAAAGTTGAAAAATTTTGACTAATGGTAAGTATTTTACTCACAATTAATCACCTTAATTTTATTATTGTACGCCTTTTCTAAGCAATATTTCACTGTGTGGGTTTGTGGTGAATCCGTTTATAAGGACGAATACGGAATAAGGTTTTTTGTTTTTTGATGTCATGATAAAATGATAAAGTTTGTATAATAGGACATCATTTGTGAAATTAAGGAGTGATTTGGGAGAAGGACATTTCCAGCCACAACGGCGTAAACTTCTTGTAGTTTTTCGACAGGAAAGTAGTAAAACATCCACAAGAGCAAATCATCCAAACAATGAGCTCTCTTTTCACCCGATGAATGTACGTGGGATCCACACCAATGCTTGTTGTTTCTAACGACGAAACGTGTGTGTTTGGGCATGAACACCAACACACACACACACACACACACAACAACACACACACACACCACACACACACACACACACACAACACACACAACACACACACACACAACACACACACACACACACACACACACCACACACACACACACATACGACACGTACGCGGAAAGATAAGACGTAAACGTAGCCACGTCACTATCCACGTCTCTGTTCATTTTCCTGTCGATATACACTGCGTCAGTCGTGACCAGATACAGGGCGGACCAGTACGGGCTCACGTGTGAACGAATGCATTTGTGTGTGTGTATGTGTGTCGTCTGTGTGCGTGTGTGCGTGTGTTGTGGGAACTGTCATCCCGACGCATAACCGTTCTTACACCGCCATGTATTGCATAGTAAGAAAGCCCGAATACTTTATTTATAGACTCGTAAAAGAAACAAAATTACGTAGTCTTGTCATCCAAGATGTAAAACTAATAGTATGTTTTGTATTTTACAAGGTATGTTTGTCAACTAATTTAATACAATAATTCTCAGTATATCATAGCGTTATGTTTTAATAACGTAAAGTTATCCTGATTCTTTTATATGAAAAGAATTCTAATAGTTATAAGAGGTAGGATGAACTGTCGACTTTCGACTTTCAGTGACTACGTAGTAGTGATCCCTACATGGCTAGTGCGAAAAAAACGGAGGGCTAGGGCTAGCTAGTAAACTAAAACTGTTAAACGGCTAAGGCTAAAAAAGGGCTAGGCTAGAATACGTTACGTAATTCTCATTTTTTTCGTAAGTTTCAACAGGAATTCCAATAAAAAATAAATTAACCTATAAGATAGGGTTGTACCTATATACGAAGAAAGAAGTGTCTCGTAACTGAGTCAAGTCACACGACGTAACCTAGTTTTGTTTTATTTCGAAAGTCATGAGCATCGAATACGATGTTAATTCTGTGGCGCGGGTGAGACCAACGGTCTAAACTCCTTTTATTCGTTGGTCCAATTACTTTTGTTCGGGGGTTTCTTGTCGTGTATGTACTACAAGACCTTAAACCTTTTGGTTTGATTCCGGAGTCTACTGAAATTCTGAACTTGTACCGAAAACAAACATTGTAACTTATGTTTAAAATTTTTTTTCATAAATTTTTTTTTAATTTTTTTAGGGCTAGGGTCTAAAAAAAGGAGGCTAAGGCCTCTCCTCTCCTCTCCTCTCCTCTCCTCTCCTCTCCTCTCCTCTCCTCTCCTCTTCCTCCTCTCATCTACAGCTACACCTCTCTCCCCCTCCAGATGCAGGGCTGGGAGCGATAAGCCTCCTCTCCTTCCTCCCTACTAAGACAGCTGTTTTCTTGAAATCGATAGTAAAGCAGGATTTTCTTGGCTGTCAGGGCTTTAACATCCTCTTCTGTCCCATCTCACTTACACTCACACGCACACACACACACAGACACACACACACACACACACACACACACACACACACACACACACACACACACACACACACACACACACACACACACACACACACACACACACACACACACACACACACACACACACACACAGCCCTAATACGTCACAACTTACCCTGGTGCCCATGTCCGTCTGGCTAACAGGCTCCAGTGTGCGTCTTAATCCGGCCCTGATGCCAGCGCTGTGCTCACTGACACACTTATGCTGTCTGCATTACAACTGGCAACCTGGTAGCTTTAGCTGTTAGCAAGAGCAGCTTTAGTTAAATTAGTCTAAAAAGATATCCTTACAGTTTTAATACCTAAATGAAAGATCTGCTGACAGATATAATCATGTCTATATGTAGCAAATAACACATTGTGTTGACATTGACTTTCATGCTATACAACTAAATAACAGCAATTAGCTTGGGTTTTACTATGTTGTGATCTAGTTGTATTTTCTAACATTCAAGAAATAAAATCTCCAATACTGCAAGTTAGGTGCATGTTAGTAGACGAGAAAAGAACAGTGGCAGTGGCACAGTGCTTCCTCTTATCTTCCTTCTATGATGTTACTGTATATGCATGCATAGTCAAAGGAATCTATGCATCGTGAACGCATGTTAAGATTAAAGAGGAACTCCATTATAGAAGAGAACAAGGGGAATTCCCCCAGCTGCGTGTGCAGGCCCACACACTTCACTACAGTGTATGTTGAATGAATTAGCCTGTTGTAATTATTGATGCTCCCCCTTTCCTCTGTGATGACAATTAGCCTGAATGTATTTTAATATTTCAGCGTTACCTTTTTTTTTTTTCTTTCTTCTCTACAGCAATCTATCTATACATTACACCAGAGGGAACAGCAATTATGCTTGAACAGACAGTCAATCATAGGGATCAAATTAATCAGAAATCAAATCAAATAGGAATACTCTGTAATTCCTTTTGAATCTCAACATGAAATTCCCATTCATTTGTAAGTGGGATGAAGCGGAGATAAGGGTTTAGGCTGAGCTTTAGCGTAGCTGTTCCTAAGGCCAATGCCTTGAGGTTAACACCATGGGTTTAGCGTGGACATGTGGATGTGCACGGACAACTCAAGCCCTAACAGTAGCTGAAGAACGAGCACATATCACAAACCTGCAGGCTTCCCCAAATCACGTTACAGAGTGCTTTTATCAGGCGGAAATGTGTTTAAATTCAAATGAGATAATCTCTTAGTGCTGTATCAATCAGTTGTAGATGTATTGCTTTGTGCATTCATAATGATGTTTTTATACACATATTTTTTTTTCCTTAGCTCTCATTCACCCTTAAGACATTTCATGAGTTGTCAACACTTCACTTTAGCCCCCCCTATTTAGCAAGTAAATAAACATGTAATACATGTTTGTAACACTAGTGTTTAATAATACAAAATATCAACAGCTTAAAGGCTGGTGTAGAATCAAATAATGATTGGCACTATGATTAAATGTTAACATAGTGCTAATAAATGCTATACAGAAGAGGAGAGTTAAAGTAAAGTATTCCACAATTGTCGTCCAATTAAAACTAATTTATTTTTTAGTTCAAATCTTCACACCCCTGGCTGTATCACTCTTGAACTTGATGTAAAGACTAAACTTAAGCCGTGTGTTGCTTCATGTGCCTCTGTTAACAATTGACTTATGCCATATTGTTCTTATAGACTGTTCTAACCATGTGAAAAAGTATTTATTAGATTTTTCTTGAATCTGATCTCTGTTTTTTTCCCTCCAGGCGCGTAACTCCTACTCTAACGAGGTGGTGGCCATCAAAAAGATGTCCTATAATGGCAAGCAGACTACCGAAGTAAGGAAATCACTCGCACACAAGAGCACATAGACATGCAAAGGCTTACCTTCAAAACCAAGCTCCCACTGTAAATGCGACACCACAATGTGTTGCTTATGTCTCTGATTCATATCTCTGGGTCACATTGACATTTGGTTAGCCTGCAGTTTGATAACAAGGTCATCAATATTGAGAAAGAAAACACACCACCATTGACAGTCAGTACAACACAAATAGTGGTTGTGAAAAAGAGAACCTTTGCACACATCCAGTATGTCTTTGATTCTACTGTAATATATTTGATTTGGCCTGTTGAAATAAGCCTTTCGATTGGCCAATTGAAAAGAGTCATTTGTTTGGTCAATTAAAACAAGACCTTTGATTGGCCTAATGAAACAAGCCCTCTGATTAGTCCGTTGATGCAGGCCCTCTGTTAGGTCGGTTGAAACTAGCCTCAGATTTTCTTCTGGTTATTTGAAACGAGCCCTCTGATTGGTTCATTAATACAATCCCTCTGATTGGCCCATTGCCACGAGCCATTTGATTGACTCATTAAATGGGACCGTTCGAGTTTCCCATTGAAACGAACCCTATGATTTGCCAATTTGAAGAATCCCTCTGGTTGGCCCATTGGAACAACCATTTGGTTCTTTCATTTGAACAAATCATTATGTGAGCATTGGTATCAAAAGACTGTATTGTTGAATTAGCTTGGATAACATAAACTCTTGACATTCTCTACAAAAATCATCATTCAGCACCATCATAAGTAGTGTTAACTTGTCTGACCCATCTCGAATGGTCACTTCAATGCACTGCAGCGTTTACCGGCCTCCACTAGGACCCTTGAAGCACATGGATGTGTGACGACCTGTTCATCGCTGCTTGCAGCTCTAATTTATCTTGCTTTGGCACAAATCCAGTAACAACCAGCGCTTAAAATGCAAAAAAGGTAATTCTCTAATGATATTTACCCAAGCTCTGACAGTAGCATGTCAGAGATTGAGATTTCTCATTTGTGATGGTTAATTACCCTTAACTTTAGGGCCTAAAGGAACAAAAACAATGTGAAAATAATACAAAATAATTGCTCACCAAAGGTTGCAAGGTTTGGAACAAACATGTTCCTCCCTCAAGCAAACCACGGAACAAGTTTAGGCATAAGCTTATTTCAGAATGCGTCCTTTGTGCAAACCTTTATCTATTTATAAACTCTGTGTTTTGCATGTGAGGACTCTTACACATTGTCACACAGCTCTTGACTGGCTGAGGCTTTCACTTGCTATGTAAACTCTTCTGGTTACATTTTCAATATGCTTTTTAATTGAACCTTATTGCAGTGCTATTGAGAGACATTCCTATCCGTCTACATATAAACCTGTATAAAGACCATATTACCTGTTAAAGTGGTTACTACAGTGCGGCCAGCTGCGCCCTACTATCAAATCACAGCAATGCCAACCTAGGTGTTACCGGGATTGTACCTGTAGTGTGTAACCATCTGTGTGTCTGAATTTGTTTTTGGCAGAAGTGGCAGGACATCATTAAGGAGGTCAAGTTTTTGGGACAGCTGCGACACCCAAACACAATTGAGTACAAAGGATGCTACTTGAAAGACAACACTGCCTGGGTTAGTGGATCCGTCTCTCCCTTTGTCCCAGTTCCCATCTTTTGTTTTAATCTTGCAACATTTGTTTGTTTCTTCCTTCCTCTTTGTCTTTTTTGATTTCATCTCCCACTGAATGTGTTTCTCACTACAGTTTCTCTGCATATGTTGTTATCAGTAACACAATCTTTGTCGTTGAGAACATTTTCACAAGTATTCACAAACTTGATGTGAATCTTTGTATTGAGGATATTTAACAATGAAAAGCAAACTGTGAATTATTGTATCTGCATTCTGTTACAGCTGGTGATGGAGTACTGCCTGGGCTCCGCATCAGATTTACTAGAGGGTAAATATATGCAAAATATGCACACAAACTTATTTTTGTCCAGGAAGTCTCTTCCTCTGGCCAAGAAATAGTCTGTCAAATGTAAATAAAACCTGTGAGAAACCTTTTTTTTTTTAAATGTGGTTTATGTACATTTAGCTTTAGCTTTACTGTGGTTAGCTAGCTACATGCTATCAGATCAATCAAAAATAAATAACATTAACAGCATATTCACAATTACAGTAGAAAAGACAAATATCACTACAGTATGTGAATAATACACAATATAAAACATTCTGATTCAATTTGAATACTCTTCAATAGACAATTTTAATAAGCAACATAAATATATAAACATAGATGGTTCTTTGGTTGTTTCCTGTGGTTATTTGTCATTATTCAAACATAATGTGAACCTAAAACTAAAACAATTTAGAAACAAATACTCTATAAATGGTCTTGTAACTAAATAATACAACATATATCTTCTGTATTCTATATCTTCTATATCCGATTTGCAGGCGCCTCCCGCTTTTTTAACGCTGATTTGGGTGACTTGTGTAATTCGCGGAGAACCGAAGAGTTTTCGTTTTGGGGGGGGGTCCGTCCGTCCGCCCGCCCGTCCGTCCGTCAGTCCGACTAACGGACAACGTTTCACTTCAAAAAAGAAGAAGAAATCTAGACCGCAAAATAATTAAACGGAGTGCCTGTTTTTCCTGGCCAAGGGCAGGTTTCTTGAACACAACACGAGCGTAATGTGTCTTCACTTGGTATGTCTCGTCGGAAAGGAGTGTAGACTAGACTAGAGTGCTGACGGAGAGCACTGGAACGCCGCTCCAGCTCTTCAAATATTGCAGTACCCATAAGGAGCCGTACACACCGCAGTGTTTGCGTGGCTGTCTTTAGTTGTAAGCACAGTTGCGATCTGTTGTTATTAGCATCTGGTTAGCTAGCTATGCTAACGAATTTAAAGAGCTTTTCTACAACCAGGTGGAAGAGAGCTCTCTCCTGAGAGGCTCAAATAACCTCAGCTCAGTGAGGTTAAGGCACACCTTGATATGATCATTATAGTTATTAATGAGACATTAGAGACTAAATTAAAAACAGTTATAAAATACTATATGACAGTAACAAAAAAGTTGTTAAAAATAACAAGAATAGAGTTTAAAAGGGGAGTGATTTGTAAAATATCCAAAAAGAAGAATCTGCTTACAGTTCTGTTTCATATGGGTCTTGAGATGTATCCATAGATCTCCTCATGTTGCTCTCAAAGTGCACCAGATTGATGCTTTTAACTTCAATATTTAAAAAAAAATCTTCCCGGGGGAGCATGCCCCCGGACCTCACTAGAGGAGGTTAGGTCCCCCCCACTTAAATCATGTTCACCTGGATAGGATACTAAATACATTTGCACACATCTTGTGTCCATCTCTTTCTGCCACAACCATGCACGTGCGTGCGTGCATGCGCGAGTCATGGTAAGATATCTGGATTAAGAGGTAGCTTTTTCTTTGCACAGCATGAAAGAAAGGCCAAATGAATGGGCTGTGATTTTAGTTTTTTTAAGCAGAGGTTGAGTTCAATAATTTGTACGGCCCTCGGAGGATGTTGTAAAATTTGAAAGGAAAAAGGTTCCCCACCCCTGCTGTAAATAATAATAAAAACCCTTGATTTATAACTTAACATCTCTGTCTCCTATTGATCTGAGTATATTATAAAGAATAGCCAGTTAATTGAAGCATTATAGCACAGGCCTTTGTCAGATGGTATATTACGCTGTTTTTTTTCTGCTTCGAATAGTTCTCTCTTTTTTCACCATACGTGTGTTTGCATCCCTGATTATACAAAAGACCATATCTGAGTTACTTGGATGTAGACTCCTTTTTCTGAAGACCAATTTTTTTCTAGTTTTCAAAGCTTGGCAATTGTAAAGTGTCCATCCTCTCAACAGTCCCGACTTGAACACACTGTGTTATTTTAAGCATCTATGTGTGAGCTCGTCACTGATGCAGGTACACGGTCCTGACAGTCGGCCCCGGCCTGTTTTTGTAATGTCTCAGCCATAGTTCAGCTGGGACCTTTCGCCTGGCATGTAATCTCTCTGTTACTGCAACAGTCCACAGGGAGCCGGCTTAGGAGCCCTTATCACAACTGTTAATGCCAAGAGACTACTTTCTTACTGCTATATCAGCAGGGCACACCTCTATAGTTTTTATTTATTTATTACTAATACTGTGATGTTTTGGATGCCAGCAGTTGCTTGAAGTCTGCGCTTCATAACTAAATGAAGAAGCTTTATTTATTATGAAGGCCTTTGTGAAGAACACATTTCATGATTATATAATGAAAGTCTTCAGAGGGTTTTTACTCATTTCCACTCTGCTAATTTCTCCCCCAGTTCATAAGAAACCACTGCAAGAGTTGGAAATTGCTGCCATTACCCATGGTGCCTTGCTAGGACTGGCTTACCTACATTCCCATAATATGATTCACAGGTGAGTCAGTTTGTTCTCTAGCTCCCATAAGGAAGTGCCTTTATCAAAAACATGATAAGAGGCTGAGATGAGATGCACTTCCCTGACTGAGCGTTTACTAATTAGGCTGTAAAACGTCATCTCTATAGGTACATGTGGTCCTTACTGAGCAAGAAACAACCCTTCTGTTTTACTGGTGTCCACAATGTAATTTTTAATGGCAGGGAAATATGATTAGCTTCTTAAATGGAGCTGTATGAATCATCTTGACTGTTCTGTGTCATCATGTCTCATTGCAAAATTGTAAAAATGACATAAAACCCATAAAATTAGAGTCGCACTCGGTGATCGTAGACCTCCGCTAAAGCCAATGCTGCATTCAAGTTTCCCTTAGATGGATATGACTTTTTTCAGATTATTCTGACACACCATGACTTGATAATGAATGTGGATTCTTTCTCGGCCCATGCTACACCCTTTCACCAATTTTCTGTGAAAAGGGGCCAGTATTTTTTCTGCTTGAAGACAAATAAATCGAGCCAAAAACATGATCTCCTTAACGGAATTAATAAAGATATCACATCTATAAATACACCACATCAGTGACCAGTTCATTAACATTTGAGGGAGAAGTATAATGCATAAGATATCCCTGGAAAGGATATGAATTCTCTTGGTTGCTCTTCCTAAATACACTCTCTCCATCCCCCTCTCCCCACCCAGAGATGTGAAAGCTGGTAACATCCTGCTGACTGAGCTGGGTCAGGTCAAACTGGCCGACTTTGGCTCCGCCTCCATTGCCTCACCTGCCAACTCCTTTGTGGGAACACCTTACTGGTCAGTATACATGAAACACGAGGCATATGGCACAACACTGAACGCCTTACATGTCTATATGCGAGAGACCAATGACAATGAGAAAAATGGGAATTGTGGTATTTGTTTTAGGGCTTTCTTTGCATAGAAATTACAAGAACAATTCATTTTTTTGGAGTAAGTGAGTACTTCTTGTTGTTGCCCCCGAGTCACTTTGAATAAAAACCTAGTTATGCTTACAAATGACAAAGTTAATAGGATAGGGGTAAATAAATAGGGGTATTCACTGTGAAGTGAAGGGTGAGCGTGCCTCAAGATGGTCCCTATTGATACAGCCGGTGACACTTTATTTCATTAATTTAATAATGCCTACTGTTTTTTGCCTCATATAGAGTTATCTGCTCTACCTTGCCCATCATAATACTCACTCACGCACTTTATGGAGCTTTGCTGGTTAATGAAAGCCATTACATAAACAGCTGGACCAGTGTTCAGTTTTCACACTCCGCCTTGACAGAAACACACACATACTTTCACAAAACTGAGCTGCTATCACAGCATACCAGAGTCTTTAAAAGCTCTGAGCAGCTTAGCAGATTATAACATTTCCGTGGATTTTTCCCTGTACTTAATAAACTATGCATGTTTGTGCACTTGCATGTCCTCAGGATGGCCCCGGAAGTGATCCTAGCCATGGACGAGGGTCAGTACGAGGGAAAGGTGGACATCTGGTCGCTGGGGATCACCTGTATTGAACTGGGTGAGCATACATCTAGTCAAGAAGTGAATTTAAGGGCCCTTGATGTAAGAAATGTAACAGATGTACGCTGGTTAAAAATCTGTAAAACATGAAAATACATCTTATTTGTTCCTGGTTGCTTTGGAGACGTTGTGTCTGCCTCATTTAAGGAGAGGCTGATATCTGATTGTGAAATCCTTGGCACTGAATCCACACCCTTATATATTTTTCTGACTCTCCCATCTTCTCTTATTTTAGCGGAACGCAAACCTCCCTTATTCAACATGAATGCTATGAGTGCCTTATATCACATCGCACAGAACGACTCTCCCACGCTACAGTCCAATGAGTGGTGAGTTGAAAACACACCATTCAACATTGTCTCTTTTATAATAGTTTTAATATAATTTGCAGAAGGCTAATAAGTAGTAGTAGTAGTAGTAAAACCTTTATTTAGCCAGAAAAATCAATTAAGAACAAATACTCCGAACACTACAGAACCCAGGAGAAAACGCAATTACACAGAGATGGCAGGCATAGCAGTTAAACATATAACATATTTAGATTAATACTGCTGGAGTTCAATCAGTCATTAAAATAATATAGAACATTTATTCCTCCATTCATTCCTTCATGGCAATATGTCCGATATGTGGCCAGTCAAACCCAAGAACTACAACATTATTTTGAAAACAATATGCTTATCTAACAAGTCTTAAATGTTTATATAAAGAAATTCCACAAACACCAGAAAAAATCCAGAGAAACTGCTGATACAATACTTTCACACAACTGAACGTGAAAGCCCAATCCGATCAGTGCTCATTGGGGGTAAAACATCCCTGTGTTAATCTGCGTGACCTTTGAACCCTGCAACAGGCCTTGTGCGATGTCACGATTTAAATCTCCTATGTAATTACCTGGGAAACCTCTCCCAAAGTAATACAGTGTGAATACCCACACCGTTCCTGCTGGGCTATAAGGCACGTCTACATGTATAACAGCATCAAAGCAAAGCAGTGTAATTACAAATACTATATTAATATTATTCTAGTTGATCGAACTCAGATTTTTCTTGTGTTTTCCATTCTAACCTTGATGTTTCTTTGTATACACACTGAGTTTTCTAAATGTATTATGGGAAAACAGCCAGGATGTTATGCTGCTCTCAGACTCACAGCAGATCCTCTAGAGACTGTCCTACCAGACATCTAAAAACTTTAAGCGATTTAATTTAGGCCAGCAGCTTTTAAACAGCTCTTTGCCGCAGCATCTCAGCCACAGTGTTGAAGTCAGACTCGTGCTGCTTCTTCATATAATCATAAAGTGTACCTAATAAATTAAGAAATGTTTTTTGAAATTGCTCATTTCTGCGGAGACGGATCATTTGTGTTATATTTTGCTTTACTTTTTATGTAAATAATTTAAGCTGATGATTTTTGCTTTAATGACTTCATTCAATTAAGATACATTACTTTATAAACATTATTTTTGGCTAGCTGCAGCATAATGTTAACACTAAGCTAGTTCATGTTGTAAATTCTCAACTAGGTAGAAATAGTTCATCCTCATAATTATTTAACTAGCAAATATGAGTATGAGCTTGCACAAACCTTGAGTTAAAAGAATGGAGGAAGAAACCAGGTTGTATTATTGCACGCAGCAGATAAGAGGATGTATTCGTAGACTGTAAATATGTAGAGAAGATGATCTAAATTTGCTATAAGAAATAACGACATAAAATGTTGCAAGCAGGAAATTAGCAAAGCTGTAAATATTCCTCAGTTCCTCTGATTCGCTGCAACCAACACTAACCCTTTGCATGTGAGGTGCGGGCCTCACGGGGGAAACAACACTCATCAAATATTAACCCTTTGTTGGATGTTCTCCATGTTATTTACCTCTGTGTTCTTCTTATGCTATCATTACTGTGGTATGAAAGTGTGCGGTCCTAAGCATGCAGAGTCGTGTCTGTGTTTGCTCCTTGTCGTATGTTGCAAGAATCTTTTGCGCAGCCAAGGGCGAGAGTTGTTTTCTACCTGCCTCAGCGCAGCCTGAAGGCATCAGTGTCCTTCATGAATCTTCCACCAAGCTCTCAATTAAATAACAGTGTTCTTATTTTACACCCTAAAAAAGAGAATACATCACAGGCCCTGTCATCAGAAACATGAGGCAGGGGGAGTCTTTTAAGTTTGCTGCCTATGCGCTGCAGTTATAAAATTAGCGTTGGTTTGTAGCGTTGTGTGAGGTGGCGCAGGGTTGAGGTATTTTTGGAGAAGCTCCAGCGGCCTGAGGCGTTAGCAACATCCCTCCAGATGAGACTAGTACAGACATCCGCTCCTCAGTGTAACTTCTGCTCACATTCACTGGGTTTACACCGAACACACACACTGGCATGACACACTACATTGCACTCATTGACCTGGGCTTACAACAGAAAACGTTAGAGTTTGTGGTGGATTGGTGAACCCTACAAAGACCCTGAATGTGCATATTACGGGTCAATATCTTAAATAGCACTACGGGCTACTTTAATTAAAAAATCCAATCACATTGTTTTAGTTATACTGGGTTATCAGGAGTATATTTTTAGATTAAAGTCACAATGATCCACCTCTCCAGTGGCCTATATTTTTATTGCTCCACATTTTCACATAATCCATATATGGGTAATATATGGGGCTACACTAAGAGATTACATAGGATTGTTCTGGTTTAATTCATTGATATGATAACATAGGCACAGCAGAGGAAGCGATAACTCATCACGTGCAACATTCATGACTTGATGTGTGGTGGAAAGCAGCCTACCATTTGGGCTTATAGGGAGACAATAGTCAACTTTGGTAACATTTGATACTATAGTCGATATCAATGTGAGAATTCATCAGTTGCTTATCAATACAACATTTCTCATGTATTACACTTTTTTTTTTTTAAATAGAATGACTAAGACCTTATCTTAATTTTCTTCAATTTGTGCTTTTTTGCTTATATTTCAGCAACAGAAATCTTTGGATAAAGCCAGGTTTCCAATGTCTATAAATCAGGCTGTGAATAATATATGAACAAATCCTAAAAATAACGTTACAACATAGACGGGGAAAAAACTAGAATAATTGGTGTTTGTAAGAGCTGCTGAAGTGGACATCCCTAGCTCAGAGTATGAGAATATTTTGAGAAAGCAGCTTTTTTAAATATATGTATTATAAAATCCAATACATTTTGTATGTACAAGACACTTCAGTTGAATAATGTTAAACAATGTAGCAAATAGATTGCCATAAAACGTCTCCTTACAATAGGAAAGCTTTTTTTGTATTCTACAAATGTTAAAATATGCAAATGACGCATCCTCTAATGTAATTTTGGTTAATTAAGGAAAAATCTGCATACTCAAATAGACACAGTTACTAAATCAACATCTATTTTGGATGTGATCTTTCCCTATAGTCTGAAACAACACATGGCAGGGAGGCTTTAAACCAAAACTCTTAATATGGACCGGTTCATGACAAACCTTGCCTCTGGTGTCTGGCTTGAACTTTTCCTGATTTAGAAATGTTTGAATGGGAAGGGGAGTCTTTGATTTTCACTGTTCTCATTACCCAGGTCTGACCCCTTCCGGAGCTTCGTCGACTACTGCCTACTGAAAATTCCTCAGGACAGACCCTCGTCAGGGGAGCTGCTAAGAGTGAGTGGGCTTCCTCTGTAATCCCTCCAGCTGTGACCTCACTTCCTGTCTCTGTCAGTCCATGAGCCTTGTGGATGAGTCACTCCCACCCACCCACGACTCCTTAATACTAAAGAATATATTGTTGAAGCGCAGGAAGCAAGCACCCCGCTGAGAATTTCTGATTCTTTTTTGTCTCTTTGTTGTAACTTTGCTTCCTGTGCTGTGCCTCAAAGCCATGGACCTTAATAGCCTTTAAGTTACAGTAGAGACATGACAGGAAATGAAGGCAGAAAGAGAGGGTAGGATGGGATAAGAAGTTGGGGTGACAAGGCCACCAGGGTGTGCCTTTTAAAAAAAAATGTGTATACAACTTTAGGATACTTTTTACAAATACAGTACGTCTTATAACAAGGTTAACTTGGGAGGGACCTTTCTGTAGTTTAAAATAACTTAAAAGTGGATCACATTTTTTTTTCAAACTGCTGTTTCCGAGGTCCAAAAATCATATATTGCGACATGTCCTCCTCATTTCCTCTTTTCTTGTCCTTCCCTACTGTTATTTTTTAAATATAAAGCACATTTGTCCATTAAATAAAGGTTAAACATTTGAAATGCAGCTGCAAATCAGGCTTTATAATGTATTTCAGCCATCCCGCCTAATAACAACCAACTAAATCCACTCAGAAACATAATGAACTTACA
Source organism: Notothenia coriiceps (assembly GCF_000735185.1). NCBI lineage: Eukaryota > Metazoa > Chordata > Actinopteri > Perciformes > Nototheniidae > Notothenia > Notothenia coriiceps. The sequence continues at coordinate 18,086 of NW_011356731.1, forward strand.
CAGTGTTAATCCGTGGAGGTTCTTTGTGTTTCCCTGTTATCCAGGGGTTGATCTTTTTGTTTGTGTGAGCAAAAGGTAATCCCATTGGTCCACTAAGAGTTTTATGTTCTTGGGAATCACGCTCAACAGTGTGTGGGCTCCAGCAGGAGTTTTCCCACCTGCTCAACCTGAGGGTAGCTCAAATAAAGGGTTCTGGACTCTCGCCTGGATAGGATCGAAGTTTAGGCTAGTATTCACTCTTACCAACACCCCTGACCCAAATCTTGTCCGAAAACACATTAAAGATGGATAAGTACCCAACAGACTTGGGATCAGTGTCGAAGGGGCTGCTTTAGAATGAGGGGGTGGGGGGTGGGGTTTTAGCCTGTGATTAAAACCCCAGTTTTCTCTTCTCACACACACACAAAATCAATCTTTGCAGGCACACAGGCACACGCCCCTCCAAGCTCTTTGAAGGGGAAATCAGGTCACTAATCTGGGGGCCTTGAGCTATCAGTGTTCTGGCTTCAGGTTAAACTCACCCTGTATGCCTTGTTAAGAGTAATAGTAATTATACAAGTAATTATGAATTGACCTCTCATGAGTACAGACTATCAATAATTAGGTAATTACATTTACATGAATATATTTAAATGAAAAAGCAGAATATTCACATTTAACAAGCTGGAACCAGTCAATGGCTATTTCCTTTATGTCTTGGTTACATTAAGAAAATTCTTTATTAATATTGTTGGCGATACATTATTTGTGGATTAGTTTTCCTTTTGAGAGTCAGATGTCAAGACTGACGCTATCTGTTAGATAAATATGGAGCTAGAGCTAGCAGAGCAATGCTCTTATGCTAGGCTAAGCTAACCAAGTGTTGGTTCCAGAACTATTTCTGTTAATGTAACTCATGGAAAGGAAGAGAAGAGAGATATTTAAAAAGATCCTCAACCATTCATTTATTAATAATATAAGGTAAATATATTTAGTTTGTATAGCATCTTTGGTACAAAAGATGCCACACAATATGATTTACAATAAAGAAACAATATCCATTCAAATTAACATACAATCAAGGATAGGAAGGAGGAAAAAAATACCAATTCATAAATTAAGATAACCAAATTATGATAAATAAAATGCATAGCATAAGTTGGAGAACAAAACTGTTTGAATAATAATATTCATTCCCTTATCTCCTTTTCTACATAAGCGGTAGAGGTTTTACATTTTTAAGAATAATACTCAGAAAGTATTTCGTCTCGAGTGCACTCACATTTAACATCACAATACCTCACGGGTAAATCTCAGAGAAAGGATTAGTACTTTTGGTAGAAGAAGCTGGTGATGCTACTACAGTATCAACTCAGATTCTGTCGCTTCATTCTAACTTATAATGAATCCCAGAGATAACTTCCTGCTGGTCGATGGGAGAGGGGAGGGGGGACCACCCACACTCTGGTTTTGGTCCGTCAGAAAACGAGACAAATCTCTCCCATCTCTATTTTCAGAGTGTGATGTCATTCCCTGGTGTCCTGACTAACCCATTACACCAGCATCTGTCACATGGAGAGGACGGTGTGCAGTGACAGAAAGCTTGAAATAGACCTAAAAATATAGCTTTTTTTATAAAGTGTATATATAGTCCTGTACTCTGAGGTTGCATACATTTCAGTGATTTAGCTCAATGTATTTTATGAATGAGAGTGACTAAGGGGGTGGGTGTGTGTGTGTGTGTGTGTGTGTGTGTGTGTGTGTGTGTGTGTGTGTGTGTGTGTGTGTGTGTGTGTGTGTGTGTGTGTGTGTGTGTGTGTGTGTGTGTGTGTGTGTGTGTGTGTGTGTGTGTGTGTGTGTGTGTGTGTGTGTGGAAGAGCAGGGGAGTGTTTTATTTTCATCCTGATGTCAGTACAGTTCAATGCTTAAAAAAAATACATTAATTTTAACAACATACACCATGTCATTCTTACCCAAACCCCACCAGCCCTGCACACCCACTCTGACCTGCTGCTTATGTAACACAAAATAAGTAATTACATAAATGCATAATGCCTCAACCTCCACCGAAGTACACCTAACATCAAATTACAGGAAGGTTTGTTCCGTACAGTAGAACCGGTCGCAGCAGATTAGTGTAAAACTGTGTTGGAAAAACAACAAATAATCTTGGAAACATGATTCGTTATATTCTTTTAAATAAATCTGACCATTTTTGAAATATTCATTTTACAGGAAAAAAATGTAAGTAAGACATTTGAGGTTTATACATGACTGGGTAATTAAATCCAGCTTCCAATGAGAGGTAAATGTTTGTAGGCTTACTCGAAAGTACAAACTAAATGATTAAGATTAAAAGCCTGAAACCTCCTAATTAATTGTAAGCTTGTTACTCTATGGTTGTACAATGTTTTTGAAGCTGTCTTTAACTTGGTGCCAAGGAAATTACACTTCAGACATAATTAATTAGACTGAAAAGGATTATGAGTATTTATGCAATTCGATTTTATGGGCAATCTTTCCCAGATATCATGTGTTCAGTCTACTACAGAATGAAGCATGCTGGGACTCTCAGAATGGGCAGAGCAACCTACAGGCGCCCTCTAGTGATAGTCACAGTTGCTCTGCCTGTTAAAAAAGTAAATTTTGTGAAAAAAGTAGCAGGCAGTAAAATACTTTAGTAAATTAGATATGAACTATATTCACAACTGAGATCTTTGAGAACAGAGCATGTCAACACATCAAAGTCCTGTGGCCCTTATATGTTCTAAAACCATCATTTTGAGTTACTCAAAATATTATTTAAAGCTCCTACATCCTTTACAGCACACACCACTTTTTTTATATTATTTCTTAAAGATGTTAATAATTTAGCCTAATAATATCAAAAGGTTAAATGCATTTCAATGTCAACATGTAGTCTGTAAGAAATATATTGTTCTAGTTGTCTTAAAATGAAACATCAATAATTAATCCAGGTTTCAAAGAAAGTATAAAAAGACCATTTGTACAATTTAACCTATTAACATTTAAATTAGGATATTAATTGTATTTTAATGTTAAGATGGAGTCTTTAAAAATGGTATTCATTTTTGAAAAAAGAAAACCTTGTAGATATATGTATTTGTTTTTGTGTAAAATTAAGCATTGATCAAATGTCTAGTATAAAGACTGAACTAGAAACATGACTAATTATTCCAGGTTAATGTATAAAGAAAACTACATTTTAAAAATGTCTAAACCAATTGTTTCCTCCCTCAAACCCTCTTTAGATAACTTCTAACCCAACCAACCGACTAACTCACTTTCTCCCTCTTCTTCTCTCAGCATGATTTTGTGCGTCGGGAACGCTCGCCGCGCATTCTGCTGGAACTCATCCAGAGGACCAAGGATGCGGTGCGGGAGCTGGACAACCTGCAGTACCGCAAGATGAAGAAGATCCTCTACCAAGAGAAGCACAACGGACCAATGGGAGAGAGCCAGGAAGAGGAGGAGGTGGGAGAGCCTAATTTTAAAGATCAGCGTTATGCAAATAATACAGAGATACAAACAGTCTGTCAAGAGTTACTGTAAAGGGATACAAGTGGAAAACAAGGGGTTAAAACCGATTCCAACCAGTCAAGCTCCATTTGAATTCAGTTCACAATTCTCCAATGTTCAAACAATGATTTTGTGTAAAACCACATTTATTTCAGCTTTACTATCATAGAAAGGTAACACACACATAACAAGTCCACAGTGTACAGCAAACAACAGCAAACACTATGATAAAGCCAACAGAGACACTCATTGATAAAATAGAGATGAATAAATACCAGTTGGTCAGGCACAGGCTAAATCAATCAGTTTAAAAATATTCTGCCAGCCATTTTCTAGATAAATTGATTATTGTTTGGTCTTACAATTATCATAAAATATACACTATTTCCTAGAGTGCAAGTTTACTTTTTTTCCCCGCTATACAGTAGTAACCACTTTTAAACAGAGAAAATTAAAATAAAACGACGTTTGAGAGGCTGGAAGTAACAATTTTTATAACTATCTCTTTACACAAATACAATGATTTGATTTACGTCATTTTTTATCATCTCTACTGCAGTGCATCCATTTCTCAAGTTGTTCACTTGATTGGGGCAACAGGCAGGAATCACGAAGCTCAGATTCACAGGACAAAGTCTGAGGATAGGATAGTGATGTTACCCAAAGAACCAGAAACTGTCATTTTAAAAGACTGTGTATGACATCCTGATACAGTCTGTTACTGCAGACTTAACTGAATATTCACCTGCACCTAATAGTTGTGCAGCTTTATTCCCTTAATTTACCATGTACACACAATCAAGTGGCCATCTAATCTGAATAGATCTCAGGCTTACAGATGTGCAATAACATAAGAATGACACTCAAACACACACGGGCAAATGTAAAGTCAACAGGCAGTTTAGCATGATTCTGATACAACCAAAAGTTGTATTTCCATGTATTGAGGTGACTTCCTTAAACATACACTTTTGCAGGAGCCTGTATCTATTGGAGCTGACTCTTGAGTGTATATTTGTGTTTTTGAATGTGATTGTTTGGATGTTCTGTTGCAGGATAGCGAGGCAGCCAGCTGTAAGATGAACAGCCTGGGAAGCAACCACTCCATCCCGAGCACTTCGGTCAGCACAGGCAGCCAGAGCAGCAGCGTGAACAGCATGCAGGAGGTACTGGACGACAGCTGCTCCGAGATGACCATGATGCACCCACAGGACTACAGCAGCACCCTGGAATCCTCCCCACACACAAAGAAGGTACAAGTCATACACACACAAGTTGTCAGAATGAACCCTTTGGCACAGACACACCTTTGAAATGCTGCTAAAAGTTGAAAACTACAAATTGAACGAGAGGTTTAAGTTCATGGTGGAGAGGCAGTGTGAATCCGGTCTTAACCGCCTTGCCACAACAGAAACAAAACACTGTATTGTAGGAAAACATAACAAAAGCTTGTTCCAATAATTAAAGGGCCTTAGACAGATAAGGTTGACAGATAAGTCAACAGAACAAAGTCGTATATTGGTATAAAAATACTAACATGGCTTACTGCAGAGACAGGGTGCTACATCATCAAAAACATATCTATTTATTACAAGGACTAGTTGATTAACATGTGTCATACTGGTTGCAACAGGCCTCATTTTATATTTATTGTGCATTTCTTTGAGACAATTACTGTTGGTTAATTGGCAGCCCACTAAGTGTTTACAAAAAATACGATTTTTAAAGACACCAGGAGAGTTTGATATAATGCACACAAGTTTAAACCCCACATTTTGATTTCCCTCATGGGTCCTCAAAGTTGCCAATTGGTACTCAAGCTCTGAAACACCCATGGAATCGGCACTAATCTTTGCAACCAAAAATCAATATCACGAATGTTTCTAAATGATGTTAAAATATGATTATTTATTTTTACCGTGTATGTTTCCAAAAGCTCTGGTTTGGAGGCGCTGCTCTAACTTATTGTCTTTGCAAGTCCCATGCTTAAGGATTAGTGTTTCATTGTGGCTAATAAAGAAGAAGAAAAATATCTAATGGATAACATTTAAAATCTAGATAACCACAAAAGTCTATCATTAGACATTAGCATAAGGCCTACCTGGCCTTGAAATGTCATTGATTTCCAATCCATTTTTAGGACCTTAGGATATAGAGATAAACACCTGGCTTTCTAAAAATCACTAGTACTCAGTGAGTGCATAAAAACACACAACCAAAGGACACATGCCTCTGTTCACACATCTCTGGATTTCTTTTACTATTTCAAGGGTATGCGAAATCCCCTCCCCCTTTGAAACCATGGAAACCATCGACACAGTCCTCACTGTTTGGCAGACCGCTTCAAGATCATCACAAACACCGCTCACACTCAAGAACAAAGGCTGTGTACACATGTCGACAAGCAGCACACACTCCCCCTACTTACAGTCATCCTACACACACACACACACACACACACACACACACACACACACACACACACACACACACACACACACACACACACACACACACACACACACACACACAGGTCAACACAATGCCTGACGTTCTCATGTGACTTAAACATCTGTCAAGAGAGGGCTGTTACTGCTCTTGCATTCTCTTTCCTCATCCGCCCTTTGTAAATATGACAGTGCATGAATAAGGACGACACTCCATGAACAGACAGCCAGTGTGTTTCAAGTTCAGGGGCTGAGCTGAGAACAAGTGACAGTGACGCATATTGTTTTCAGATGCTGATGAAGTCCCCCTCCTCACATGAATCAACTCTTTGGTCCCCTGGGTCCTGAAATCAGTTTGTAATGCTGGGGGAGGGGGTGTTAGTGTAGACGTATTTTGATGTTCCTGCTTATGGTTGACACAGTTTCTGCAGCCTTAGATGCCCTAGATGCCTTTTTCAAGTCTAGAAGTCGTACCATTCACATCAATGGGGAATTTTCGATTTCACACTGCCACGGTTTTTCACTGGCAGTGTGAAGTGTCCTGTAGCACCTTCATGTTCACAACAGGGAAATTTGCTCTTGCATTATTGTAAGGCAAAACACTACCGGGCAAAAACATCTATCTACAAGCAATGTTTAATTATTTAAGTATTGGATATTTTGCCTCCATAACGTGTCTTTCCAGACTGGTTGGAAGAAAAACATCCGAAATACACATTTACATGTTTTATTTAACTACACTTTGTCTATTTTCGTTTTTTAGAAAGTAAACTATATATTGTAGTGTCTACGGATGGGCAAATGGCGGCCCATGGGCCGCATGCGGCCCCCACCTCCTCTTTTTGCGGCCCTCAGATTAATTTATAAACAGCGTAATTAATAATAAAAAAAATATTTAAAAAAAATGTTTTTTTACTTGTAGTACTGATACCGTCCACTAGACTCCTAGTTACGTCGCGAGCTGCGTACATGATTTCAAATACCGCAAAATAATCTGTGACGCATTTGTGTGTATTGTGTTTGTTTCCCGGGGAAACCCTCACAAGAAACACCGGCTGTTGTTATGCCTGCTGTGACGTTAAGTTGCCTCTTGTAATTATGCCTTTACAAGCTTAAAAGTTGTATTTATGATCTGAATTTGGCGAAACAAGTTTAATATTCTTAAAACCAAGACTTTGTTTAGATGAAAAATTAGATGAAAACAAACTGTCACGGACCCTGCCATGTTATCTATGATTACTACGCTTTTCATTCATAATTTCAGCGGGAGGGAGGGGGAGCGGTGCTGAGGAACAGCAGAGTGTGGGCTGACAGGTGTCTGTGTTGACATTCCCCTTATTGTGGAATAAGGGGAATGCAGAGACTGGCAACAAGTGTCTTAGGTTCAAGTTAGACAACTAATATCTGGGTTAGTGTTCATGACTTCATGTTTATGTCATCTTAATGGTTAATCTCAATACACACACATTTTCCGTGCTTTCCAATAGTTTAAAATAGTTTTATTCCACTGTTTAATAACCTGTTCAATACAAACATGCCACTTGTAAAAATGAAATAACATTTCTGTGAACTTATATTTGTTTAGTGAGCTTATTAGAGGATGTTCCCATTTTTTGGGGATGTTCCCTTTGATTGTAAAATGTCTATGAAGATGTCAGACTTACAGTAGTATATTTGTTAATAATTACATACAACACATGACATTTTTGTTTGTGTGTGTTCCAATTGAATCTGCGGCCCCCTGGTGGCCAGTACATCAATTATGTGGCCCCCACCACCATCAAAGTTGCCCATCCCTGATCTAAATGTATGGGATATGTATGAGGAAGATATCTCCATTTAAGTTGCTCTTACATACACCAAACTTTTCCGTTTCAAACATACCTTTATTTTGAAGGTGTTTCCTTGCAGGTTTGTTCATGTAACATTCATAGCCACATTTATAGCTACTACTACTACTTATTAGTTACGTTACGTACGTACGTAGTAGTAGTAGTAGTAGTTAGTAGTAGTAGTAGTGTGTGTGTGTGTGTGTGTGTGTGTGTGTGTGTGTGTGTGTGTGTGTGTGTGTGTGTGTGTGTGTGTGTGTGTGTGTGTGTGTGTGTGTGTGTGTGTGTGTGTGTGTGTGTGTGTGTGTGTGTGTGTGTGTGTGTGTCAGGACCAACAGTACAACTGGGACGATGGGAACCACCGGGACCAACTGCAAGGGCTGCGGCCGTCCTCCTCCGACAAGAGCAGCCAGGCCCAGAACTACAAGAACCAGAGCCGCTTCGCCACCATCAAATCGGCCTCTCTGGTAAGTTTATCTCAACTCCTTCCTCTGTTGTTCTCCTTCCTCTTCCTTGGAACCTGTAACAGCCTTGTTATGTTTTTGAATGTTTGAATATGTATTTTTTTGTGCTACATCCACGTTGAAAGTTGTGTTGATATAAGTCCCCCAACAATTGGAAAAATTGCTTCTTGCTGAAGCAGCGTTTTTTCTCAGAATGTCATATTCACACCATTGCAGAATACTAGGGCGCACAGGGGGCTTTTTTTTTTGTCTCTCTCTGTTAAAACCTGTCTGCAAATGTGGCCGCAGGACATTGAGGCTGGATTTGATATCTCCAAGAAATGACATGTGGATCCTTTTTGAACAAACTTTAGTTTTAATATCAACCCTGCCTTTCTCTTTTGGCCGCACCTATATATTCAGTTTATTTTTCCTCCTGTCAACCCATGTTTTGGTCATCACCTTCTCTGACTCTTTGTCTCCAGTCTTCTGCAACTATACAGCCTTTCTCTTCTTCTCTGCTGTCTTTCCTCCTTTTACTGCGCTTCATATTCCTGCTCCCCTCCCTCCCCTCTCCTCTTATTTCCTCCTCTCCTGCACTTTATAATACATCATTCTTTGATCTGACTCTACAGTCTGAGTTGAAGAGGGAGGAATATTCTCCTTCTCTCCCTCCCTTCATGTCTGTTGTCATGGAAACCGGCTCTAGTAACTAGTAGTAGTGTTGTGTGTAAGCGTATGTGAGTGTGTTTGTTTACCCATCCATGACCCAGTGGTCTTAAACCAGACACGAGGAACATGAGCAAAGAAGACGTGTGTCCTCGTGCTGACCTTGATCAGAGTGTGAACCAAGTCCAGCACTGTGTGGTTTTATTGACCACAGGTCGCCTTTATCTGTAGTCGCACACAACTGTATATAGCTTTATTAAAATCTTACAGCCATTCTTCATCCATTGGAAGTGTAAGATTCAGTGCAGCAGAAATTCTAGGATGTTAAAAAATAAGATCCCCCCGAATATAGGTCTAAAATTCCTCATAGAGAAAATTGATGAAAATAATCCCCCCTAATAGACACTCAATCAATTGACTGCTGCATTGCTAGAATAATTAAACCTGGCTAAACACATAAGCATTACATCAGCTCCCTTTGTCTCACTGTGAGAAGCCTTTTCACTATTATGCTCAGAAGCCTCGATGCCAGCCAACCTTGTTGACTCATAAAGGAGCCATTTCTTTTTGCAAACACTCGTCCCTGGTTCACCAAAGTAGCATTTTCCTGATAGTATGAATACATTTGAGGGTCCTGAAAACACAATATCATCCAGTAAATTAAACCCTAGAACAAAGTATTGGTTACGTATACCTCAACAGGCCATTTAGTGTCATTTAAGAAAAGATGAAACAAAATGATAAAAAAGGTACTTGTCAATTGTGATGGTTGTGGTTATTTTTGAGAGTTTATTTCATGAAATTAGAAATGTTGTCATAAAACACACAACTTTTAATTGTCATAGATTTGTAGCAGGTCCTCTCATGACAAAACACTAAGGTACCTAGCAGCTCTGTGTAACTGAGGCTGCCCGTCCTTACATGGTGTAAACCACGGTGTCTGTGTTGTGTGATAGCACCAGTGCTGCCCGCCCGTGCTCAAACAGAGATGACATCATCTTTTTCTGCCGAGCGCAGACGTCCTCAGATTGGCCTCGGCTCGCTGAGACTGGAATCAGCAGGTAGACAAAGGGAGAGACACGAACGGGGGTCCAGATGGTGAGACGAGAGAGGGATCGCCAGAGAAGGGAAAGAGATGAGAAGACGAAGAGCAGGAGAAATATGAAAACATGTACCGTCAGGAAGAAGTTGCATCCTCCATAAAACAAGTACACAAATTCCTGAGTTAGAAATGTGCTATTTGCAAAGACAAAGGAGGAAATCATAGTGATGAAGGGAGATTACATGACATGAAAGAGGATGTTGGCTAGTGAAGGTAAGGACGATGTGGAGGAGATATCAGGGCGAAGGACAGATAAGCAAACAGAGGTGAGACACAAGAGCAGTGCAGATTGAATCTGGGCTGTCAAAGCAGGACAAGGGAGAGAGAGGCAGAGGTGACACAGAGTCCGATCTGAAGGGAAAACATGGAAGCAGAGAAGAAGAACGACGGGAAAACTGAAGAGAAGGGCAGATGAGAGCAGAATGAAAAAAACATCGGAGACGGAAAAAGGGACAAGGGTGAGGAGGGAAGGAAACAGTAGAAAGAGATGGGTGTAAAGACATACAGAACCAATGTGAGAGGGCATACAGAGTGAGAGGGAGGGCAGGGGTTATTATAGGTCAACTGACTGAAGGCTGCTGTAGAGACGACATTGTAGGAGATTTCACATCATCTGCCGCTCAACAAAAGAGCAGCAGATCAGTCGAGTTTAAGAAACATGCACCTTCCCCGTCAAACGACACTTGCACAACAAATCTGCCATGTATTTATATAGCAGGGGGAAAAAATATATATTTCATATGTAGAGATGGAGGCTGTGGTTAAACCCAATGCATTTTTGCAGTTGCTTTGCTTTGGGATCCAAAGAGACATATGAGACAAAGAGTCCCCAGCATCTACAGGAAAACATGACAGTAAAGAAGGGTCTGTGGAGGCTTTTGCTTCCCCTCTTCAGCCAAAAGACTTCCCCACATGTTACTATACATCTGTAGCTTCAGTCAGGGCATTGTTTTCTTATTTGGTCTCTTACCTGACAGACCTGAAGAGCAGATAGAGGCTTCTAATGATTTAAGAACATTTCTCACTCAAACAATGGCATACTTGTTTTTAAGGATGCATCTCTTTTCTCAGTTTTAGAAAAGATAAATGCTCCTTTTCCACTCCTCAATGACAAAATAGCTCCAGGCAATAAAAAGATTACAATCTTCTGAAGACCATCATCCATTTTCAGCAAATTGAATGCCTTCTTTTCAACCCTACATTCTGGCACTATAACAGTGAAAACAGAACTGCCTCTGTTAATGCTATGAATTTGATACCAACAACAAAGTAAGAAGACCATTTGTGAGTGCTTGCCCTACTTATTTGCTAATTCCCAACCACCAGCACAGCATTTCCTTTTTTCCACAAATCATATCCTTGCAGTATTTCTATAACAGCAAACTGAACAACATAAGCAAATAACTGAGATCAGCTGCCTAATGCCCCCTTTAGCCTGCATGCCCCTCTTACCACACACACACACACACACACACACACACACACACACACACACACACACACACACACACACACCTTGTGTGAAAGAGGCCGTCACATGACGTGACTTGGCCCTTTGATGCAGCACGAAGGGTGGCAGCGAAGCAAGTGACTAGGATTGGGAGCTAATCAGCACAGATTAAGGGGGGATGGGGGTTCCACCTCCACCTTTTTTCAAACTCCACCCCATTTTCTCTTCTAGATGCTCTTATTCTCTTTCTAGTTATTGGCATTTTTTTCATCCAACTTTCTCCCAGTCACTGAATTAGCTGTTTCTCCTTTGCAAACACCTCCCACCCCCCTCCCTCAGTTTTTAATGCCTTCTCCTATCCAACCCCCCCTCTCCAACTTCTCTCACTCCTACTCAATGAGGTATTCATGTGACCCACCTGCTGTCCGCCGCTTAGCGTTAGCCCAACTAAAGAGGCGCTCTGTGCTCTTGTTGGCCGGCGCGGGCGGCCTGCCTCATTCACAGTTCACACGCCTGCCACGAGAAGAAGAAGAAGAAGAGGGGGGAGGTGGTCGTCCAGTAAGGGTGGGTCTCAGGGTGGCATCGGAGCTCAGGCGGGGTTCTGTCGGGCAGAGGATGCTGCACAAGGTTCCTGGATGCCGGTGCACTTGGCTAAAATTTGCCATCATGTTTGGCCTGAGGAGTTCAGGTGGGAGTTACGAGAAGATGCGGAGCGAGTACTACCTAGACGTGGAGAACCCTTTCTGTCCTCAGGTTGGTGTTGCGGGGGTGGTCAGGTTTTGCAAAAAAAAGAAGAGCGAAAGATGGGTGTCATTGTTGTTGAGTGACATAATTCTCCTTATTTTAGATTACATTTATCATGATATAAATGTAAATGTTTTCTCTCTCCGTCTGACTTAAAGAGGGTTCAGATCCTTTCTGTTGCCCGAGCTCGTGTGTGTGTGTGTGTGTGTGTGTGTGTGTGTGTGTGTGTGTGTGTGTGTGTGTGTGTGTGTGTGTGTGTGGAAAATGGTCAGATGAAAGAGCTTTTGTTAGGCTCTACTTGTTACTTCATCTTCAGGGTTTTCACAGTATTTCTTTTTTGAGGTCCTTTTTTCCCCATCACAGGTTAATAGCTTTTCTTGTCTCTGTAAAACCGATATATGTAACACTAAAAGTTGAGTTGTGATGCTTAACTGTATTGAATACATTTTGTTTTAGGTTCTATTTGAGGAAACAAAAACGTGTTCTTCATGTTTGCCTATTCACAAAGTCTTTAATTTTGGCCAAGCCTTTTAAAACCTGTGAACAGTTCTTTTAAATCATTCATTTTTTTGGTCTGATGAAAAGTCAGACATCACATTTCCTAACTTCTCTTCCTCCACAGGTGACCAAGCAGATCCACGAGCATGAGCAGGAGAGCGAGCTGCGGGAGCAGATGTCGGGATACAAGCGCATGCGGCGGCAACACCAGAAGCAGCTGATCGCCCTGGAGAACAAGCTGAAGGCCGAGATGGACGAGCACCGGCTCAAGCTGCAGAAGGAGGTGGAGACGCAGGCCAACAACGCCTACATCGAGCTGGAGAAGCTGGCCAAGCGCCACGCCGTGCATTCTGAGAAGGAGGTGGGATATCTGAAGAGTGTTGAAGCTTATAGGAACCCTAAGTCATATCCTGATGATCGCTCTGAGCAACATGTGCCATGCAACAGTTCAAACTATTCTAAAGCTGAGGAAAGGGCAATAATGTTTTAAAAAACTATCTTTTTGAACCCTAACGTTTTATATTGAATGCTATGAAAAGTTGTGTTGAGCACTGCTGCTACCCAATAGGATGAAACACAAGGGCAGAAGTGGGTCACAGAGTGTCCTAAAACAAGCTGCATATCTCTGCAATTAGCACGCAGCTTGCCAGCCCAGCCATGGAGATAGCACATCTGTTTCTGTAGAACAGCACACAATCTCACATGTGAGAGACAAGTCAATTAGCCAAACCAAAAGGACACTAGACATTGGCTTCATAAGAAAACACCAACAGGCCTGTTGTCTGGAAAAAGTGGTTTTAGCTGTTTCTTTTTATGGATCATATTCATGTTTTGTTATCCTGTAGACGGACTCCTGCACTGTCATTATTAATCTCCTATCAAGACAAATGTACGCATATTGTAATTTCCTTTACATTTATATAAACTGATATTAGTTAACAGCCTATAACATGAAAAGTTTGATCAAACCCGCAAGTCCAATGTCTTTGACTGGTCATACTTGCATATATTATACATGACAAACAGATACAAAGTTAGCCAACATAACTCTGAGGGCTTCAGAAAATAAAAAAGAATAATTTTCTTTGTCAATTTATCTGCAGAATCTCTATTGATTAATATATATTTGTTGTCAATACCATGTAGTTAAACATTTCTGTTAAAATGTCTATGACCTGAAGGTTTCATCTTACTATTTGTTTATCCGACAAACAGCCCAAAACAAAAGAATATACAGATTTAAATGATAAAGAAACAGGAACATGGCTAATCCTATCATCGGTCCATGACCTTTTGTTGACTAAAAGATTTATAATTTTTAAGAATGTTTTTTCATTATTTGTTCATTTATCTCTTAGTACTTAAGATTATTATTTCCGCTGCTAACGGCCCTCGCTCTTTTTTCCTTCACGTTTCATGTGTCCACCAGATGAAGACGGCGATGGCGGATGAGAAGAAGTTCCAGCAGCAGATCGTGGCCCAGCAGAAGAAGGAGCTGACCACCTTCCTGGATAATCAAAAGAAGCAGTACAAACTCTGCAAGGAGAAGATTAAGGAGGTGTGCCGCGTTTTGTTGCTTTCCTTTTTCTCCTTTTGAAAGCCTCTCTGGCGTGTGACACATGGTCCAGCATGCTGTTTACTGTTGAATCAGCCCTCCTCCACACCAACATGCACATTCAGTACCTCAAAAAGCGCTCTTTTGGAAGTTGTGATGAGTCACTCAGCCTACTCATTTTGTACCTACACATGTACATTGACACAAACAAGGAAACCCACAAAACCATATGCACAGTGCGGCGTTCGTGTGCCTCCACAACCTTCTATCTGAGTCCAGAGAATACCCCTGTGGGCTGGGAGTGCGAAACACTGTGTTTTCAGTTAGAAGATAAGTGACCAAAATTAGGTCAGCAGCACAGTTAAAAGAAAGCATCGCTGGCAGGCAGAGATATTTCCCACCAACTGAGGGCTGTAACGGAATTAGACACCACAGAGAACGGGGATCAGGCTCATGTGCTAAGTGCATTAGCTCGAGTTGTAGATTACCTTAAAGCCCATGAAAGAGAACTCATACCGAGGAGGGATAGACTTGGTTGGAAGGAAAAATACAACCCTCCTCTGGTTATGAAAGTCATTTGTAGTTTCTAGACAGAAGGTCAACTGGAGTTTGCCGTATGCTCTCACTACAAATACTTGATATTGTGAACACTAGTCTCTATTTAGGCAGTGTTTATGGAAGCATTGTTTATTATCACATTCAAAACATGCATGTGAAATACATTGTTTGGACATCTTCAACTACTTTAGACTATTTAATTGTTTTAATATAGAATATGAAGACATAGTTCCTCCCCAACAGCCCACAATGGCTACTCCCATTCTTACCATTGTTTTTATCTTGCCAGTTAAACTCATATTTGCCTACACAAGTCAAACTTAAATCACAGCTCAAATTCCTTGATAACTGGCCACAGCCTAAATCTGACTCTGCTTTTTGACCTGTCATTATTCAAACAAGTCATTCATAATTCCTCAAACTCTCTGCTTTGAACTTTAGCAGACTCTATGCATTACATTAATGCACACAATGTTCACAATATCTGTTAGATTTTTTATTATTACTGCACATATTTGATTCCACTCTATTTCATTGACTGCTATTTACTTTTATGTATGCACCACAACACCATGTCAAATTCCTCGTACGTGTCAACCTACCTGGTAATAAACCTGTTTCTGATTCTCTCTCAGGAGATGAACGAGGACCACAGCACCCCCAAGAAGGAGAAGCAGGAGCGCCTGTCCAAGCACAAGGAGAACATGCAGCACTCCCAGGCCGAGGAGGAGGCCATGCTGCTGGCCCAGCAGAGAGTGTTCTACGACAGGAACTGCCGCGCCTTCAAGCGCAAAGTCATGATTAAGAGGCACGACCTGGAGCAGGAACAGATCCGAGAGGTGCGAAAGAACCTTAAAGTTGTTGTTTTTGCGAATAAATAATTTGATAATAGTTTCATTACAACAACAATAACAACAACAACACCAGTGTTAAAGACCAGTGTGTCTTGAATACACCCATTGTCTTTAGATCTGTGAAGTGTAAGAAGATTATTACAGAGAAAAGCTCTTTTGTGGAGTCTTAGGGTTTTTTGTATTTCCCGCACATCACCCTCTGAGTTACATTTTAGGTTATACTTTCAATGTTTTGGTTTAATAAAAAAAAACTTATAAACAAATAGGAACCTTTTAATTTGTGATATATATTGATTGCTGTTGAATATAGCTGCATATTTTGTATTTATTATTTGTATTTTATATACGCTTACTAGTCCCATAGAGGGGAAATGTACATTCTGCATTCGACCCATCATAGTGTAAGGAGCAGTGGGCTGCCATTATGCCAAATGACAAACAGACAAAAAGTTATTTAAATGTGAATCACGCATATAAAACAAGCTGATCCCAGAAGGTTCACCAATAGCACCTGCTGCTACATCATTGCCCTCTCCTCCTGCATGTCTCCTAGGAGCTGAACAAGAAGAAGACCCAGAAAGAGATGGAGCACGCCATGCTGATCCGCCACGACGAGTCCATGCAGGAGCTGGAGCACCGGCAGCTGAAGACGCTGCAGAAGCTGCGCATGGACCTGATCCGCCTGCAGCACCAGACGGAGCTGGAGAACCAGATCGAGTACAACAACCGGCGAGAGCGAGAACTCCACCGCAAACACGTGCTGGAGCTCCGGCAGCAGCCCAAGAACCTCAAAGTGAGTCGGGAAAAAAGTCTTTCAAAGATGTGGTTATTGTCGTACAGGTGCTTTAATGATGCATTTTTTCACAAGTCTTTGAAATCACAAATTGGATCCACCTCTAAGATGGCGCAAGCAATGAGCAACCTCTCTATCTTTGGAAAGATTTTGATAACGCAGTGATGCAATGTGGATGTAATGAATTAGTTGGAAGAAATGGTGAAAGAACACACTAAATGTGTCATCTCTGAGAGTCATTTCAGTGTCATCTGCTCTTGAGGATAACGCAGAGGGATTTTAGCCACAGGCTTTTCTAAACCTTTCAACTTCAGCAGGGGTGGGAGAAGGGTTCAGATGCTGAAGCACCAATACATTATTGTCAAAATACTCCATTACAAGTAAAAGTCCTTCATTTCAAACCTACTTAAGTAAAAGTACAATTGTATTTTCAGAAAAATTGACTTAAGTAAGTAGAAGTAAACATTGTGCAGAAAATGGCCTTCATGAGTGTATATAATTATTAGGGCCGGGACGCGATTAAAAAAATTAATCTAATTAATTACAGGCTTTGTAATTAATTAATCGCAATTAATCGCATTTTTAATCGCATATAAATATTTGACCTGAGAACAGTGAGAAGCAATTTTTTTCACATGGATTTTAGTATACCATTGAATAATGACTGAATACATAAGCTTAAGCAACAAAACATTGTTTATTTTTTTCAAGGCTATACTTAACAAAGACCAACAGAAAAGTGAAATTTTTGCCATAAAGTGTAGCAATAGCATATTTAGGAATACAGTACATTTCAGAGATTCAGGTAGCCTATAGGTAGGTAGACCTTCTGTAAACTATAACACTTTGTTTTTGAAGTATAACACAATACTTTCAAGTACATTCAGAACATTGGAAACCCTGACTATTAGAAAACATCTCTCTGTTGCTTCAGAGGCCATAACAGACTTTGTTGATTTACCAACAGTTGATTTAAAAAATCTAATCAATTTCAGTCCAACTCTCTCAATAACCTTGGCCAAAACAATAAACAGTTCAACATAAAGTGCCAGTTGCACCAACAACGT
>NW_011356732.1:0-8731 GCF_000735185.1 Notothenia coriiceps
CTGTGAGCCGTACGGTCACCGGTTCAAGTCCCCGACCAGACCTAATTTTGGAGTGTGGACTGCTACGTGGAGAGGTCCCAGTTCACCTCCTGCCGTGGTGCCCTTGAGCAAGGCACCGGACACCCCCCTTCCCCCCTCACTCCCATTGCTCCCCGGGCGCTGTACAATAGCTGCCCACTGCTCCTAGTACAGGCTATATGCAGGAATCCTGAAGTCAAATGTAATACCTTTTAAGACCCTTTCCATACATTTTAAGACCTCATCGCCACTTCGAGTTCTAACCGGTTACCTTGGCGACACACTTTACCTCAAATGTACTATATACAGTATTGATTGTCCTTCCTCCTTATCTTCCAACCATTTGGACGCAGACTTGCATTTCCCCATAACGATGTTGCTTAGCAACCGGCGTAAACGGACCTTCGCGTGCTATCAAGCAGTGAGCGTGCGATGTCCTGTTCAGATGACGTCAAATCCAATGGGATGCCATAAATAAACTACACAGAATCACACTACACACCTACGCAATGATTACATTCAGGCAGACTGTAGAATACAACCTCTTTGGACAATTTATATACTTATTGAAAACAAGCTACAAAATGTAATAGCTTGGAAAATACCGTTTAATACTTTTTAATAGCCTTAATTTTCGCTAAATTGATTTATCAACTTTTAATACTTTTTAAGACCCCGCGGACACCCTGTAGTACTCGACTCCTGGTACTAGGATGGGTTAAAAGCAGAGAACACATGTCACTGTGTGTGCTGTGTGCTCTGCATGTGAGACCATTAGAGAGGGTTTCATCCCTCCCATTCTATTCTATTATTATTATCACCATTATGTGCATTTCATTTTTACTGTATTGACTTTATTTAAGTGATATTATGTCAGTCAATGTCTTTTGCATTTAATTATATATTGTTTGATTATTGTCAGGTTCGTTTTTTGTTGTTGTTGCTGTTGTGCAACTTTAAATGTTGAAAATAAATAAAGACAATGGCAAGAAAAGAAAGAAAAGTAAGGATGTTTTTTCCCTGCACTTTGGACGTTCAACTTTTGCCACATGTCACCCATTTCTGTAAGTGATCTATATCAAGTATCTACATTGTAATTGTGTCTCCATAAAGTTTAAATTGTAATGAGGAAAACAGACTTTTTGGAGCTTTACTTGAATAATTCCATGGTTTTTATCGCGCTGGTTTAACCCTAAACCACAAAGATGCTTTGAAAATCACCAAAATCAGATCGGACATGCACGATATTCACTGCACGGCAACAATAAATTATATATCATACACTGGATCTATATACAGTATATATGTCTTTATTATGAAATCCATTCATCCTGCAGCATGTGTGTATGTACTTCAGTGTGTTCAGGAGTCTGTTTGAATGCATGCAGCAGAGCGAGTTGTTCCATCATCTCCTGCCAGCAGCTAGCTTCCTGCAGAGCCAGCCGCGGGGCACCGGGCCACAGAGCACTTTGTTTTTGTGTATTTCTTGTTTCACTTATGTTCAACAGTCTGCTTGTGGCAGGTGCACTGATGCATGGTGCAGTTAGTGTTGCTTCGCTTTAGTTTATTCCAGATGAAACACATCAGAGTGTAACCAGTGCTGCGTTTGAAGCTATTCTCACATTGGCTGTGCTCAGTTCTCAGCAAAACGACGTCAACTGGTTCTCTATAGCCCAGTTTTATTACAGTTTATTCCTGATTATTCCCAATGAGCTGCCTAACAAAAGGCCTGAGCTTATGTTGATTGTGACCTTTGACCTCTTGCTTCCTGTGAATAGCATTGCTAACACCTGCAGTGGTGGGATGTAATAAAGTGCATTTAGTCAAGGCCTGTTATTAAGTGAGGTACTTTAAGTGAGTATTTTCATTCTAGCAGTTTACTTAGTTAAGATTGTAGATGCCACACTTTTACTTTTACTTGTAACAGATACATTTTAAAATTAAGAATTGCTACTTTCATTTAAAAGCTTGGAGTACTCCATCCACCTTTAAGATTCTAATTTAACACAGAAACAAGATGGACCATTTATTTCCTCTTTAAAAGTCCATACAAAAGTCTTCCCATCCCTTTCCATTTTTCTCTGTCTAGGTTTAAGTTTTAATTCAATATTTGTTCTAACACATTTAGTTAGGGCCTGGTTTGTTTGTTTATTTATTTTTACTTCCTGTTTATTGACTTAATTCATCCATAAATGCTCTTTGTTTCAAAATACAAACTCCTTGTATGCCTTGAATTGGAGGGGATGATATGGAGTAACATACTTAGAGTCAGATGAATTAGTTTCTACTGCATACTTGCATATGTTGGGCAGTTGCACTAGGTACTCAACATGTCCTCCTGGTTCACAGCAGGACTCTATGAGCTGGAAAACGGACTAAAGGTCTCTTCATAGACGAGGGGCATCTTGCTGCTTAAATGTCAGGTTACCTGAGCTGTAGGGCAGGAAGCAGCTGGGGTTGAACTCCAGTTTCTTCATGAAGCGGATCTGGCCGTTGTCCCGCAGACAGTAGAGGTTCCTCTCACCCAGGACGAAGATGGAGGAGGGGGAGGAGGAGGAGGAGGAGGAGGGCACACACAGATCCAGGGCCTGTTCTCCCAGGACAAACGTCCAGTCAGGCTGAAGGAGAGTATATTAGATTGGATTTAATACGCTTTATTTATCACAAGTTAGGAAATGGTTTTGTTACAGCAGCGTGAGTTTAAAAAATAAATAAACAGCAGAAAGATAAATGTCTATATGGAGTATCTATAGATAACACAATATAAATATGATACGATAATCATTTATGCCAGATCAAGTCTGAAATGTGAATCACAGCAGCTCCATGTGCAACATCAAACAAGGACAGATGTTAAGACACGATACAAGGAAAACAAACATTTAACATAACTTCAATATAAATAAATACACACACACACACAATGAATATTCTCAGTGACACCCTTCACACACAATGAAGCAGTCACTGAGAAACAGTGTGTGAGTGTGTGAGAATGTTTCCTTGAGCAGGTGGCACCTTGTGTGGCTGACTTGTATATGAGAAACACTTTGAGGAGGCAAGAAGAATGGAAAAGCGCAATATAAATGTAGTCCTTTAATCATTCATGTTAGCGGACCAGTGTTATTGTTGTTGAGGATAGTTCCCAGAAACATTACCAGGTCCCAAAATATGAATTCCTCTGTTGTTTACATTTGACTCTAGGAATACAAATAATTAAACCATTTCATGCTCAAGCTGCATAAGTGACGGAAACTGACTGAATGTCACTGCACACATATAGTCAGTTTATCCGTGGCAGCTGGTGTTTTTATAGACTCACCGTCAGCCTCTTGCCTCCCGTCTTCAGCGGCACATCGGCATCCTGTCGACTCTCTGCCTCTGCAGCCACAGCCAGAGTCTCATACCTGAGAAAGAGAAACACACAGATGTTTACACACACACACACACACACACACACGTGTCAGTGGATCACACTAAATCTCCTGTCAGCATCAGCGTTAAGGCTGCTGCACGCCGACCACCGTTTGCAAGTTGCTTTATGAGCTGTTTCTGAGCTCTCTGCAAACAGACACACAACTGTCAGACATGTAAAAGTGTCAAGGAATGTGTTTGGGTTATGTCAATGTTGGTGTGTGTGTGTGTGTGTGTGTGTGTGTGTGTGTGTGTGTGTGTGTGTGTGTGTGTGTGTGTGTGTGTGTGTGTGTGTGTGTGTGTGTGTGTGTGTGTGCGCACGCGTGCACGCGCGCGTGTGTGTGTGTGTGTGTGCAGTGTGGAAGTGTGCGTGTGCGTGTGCATGTGCAGTGTGGAAGTGTGTGTGTGTGTGTGTGTGTGTGTGTGTGTGTGTGTGTGTGTGTACTTCACTGGGTAATTAAAATCACATACGTACCTGTGAATCATTTGTTTAACAAATGATTCACAGGTACGTATGTGATTTTAATTACCCAGTGAAGTACACACACACACACACACACACACACACACACACACACACACACACTTCCANCAGCCGTATCAGATATCACCCGTATCAGATATCACCCGTATCAGATATCACCCGTATCAGATATCAGCCGTATCAGTCAAAATACAGTTGAATTAGTTCTGTTTTTATCAAATCGCGCTGCTCTACTTTCCACTGTCTTCACTATCAGCTGCTGATGGTTAGTGAGCCTGACTCACTCCGCACCATCTTAAAGGCATCTGGATGTACACACACACACACACACACACACACACACACACACACACACACACACACACACACACACACACACACACACACACACACACACACACACACACACACACAGTTTGATCGGAAAGTACCTCTCTTTAATGTAAGCACATGCACACTTCCCATTTCACTCTGGCACAGGCATGGAGAGCTTTCAGAAGTGTGTGTGTGTGTGTGTGTTTCTCTCCCAGCTGTTTGTTATCTGGATGCCCCACCAGTATCAAGAGATTTTACAGATTCAATATCAGCGTGGAAACACTGACTTGACTAATCCCCCTGCACACACACACACACACACACACACACACACACACACACACACACACACACACACACACACACACACACACACACACACACACACACACACACACACACACAGAGCCCTACATATGCTTGGCACTGAATTACCTACCTACAGCAACAAGCGTGTGATTTTCAATGCAGTGTTAATGTGTCTACACCAAACTATATCATCTCTAACAACGATGTTCCTTCAGATGCTTCACAATAAAAGCTTTCAATGTGGAACAAGAGCATCAGGAAGTTCATTAGCAGCTCATTAGCAAAGTAGTCGCAGGCCCCAATACAACTCTAAGAAAGCATTAACAAATTATATTTAAACTTAAATGCTTTGGGATCGACTTGGCTGAGGTAAAGTGTTTCCATAAATAATAAATCAGTATTTTAAACAATAATAATGAGGACTGGATGAGAAAGCTTAATATAACTCTGGGTTACTTTTAGATATGGATTCAAATGCGATTCAATCTTCAAACCCTTATTTCTTGGCTATGGCTCTTAGGACATTATAAGGCAGCCGTTTAAGATTTTAATTTCCATACCTGATTCTTGTGCAAAATCACTCGGTATGCACTTTCTTGTCTTTTAAACGTGTCATTTTTAAAGTGTAGGTACACCCACGTATCTATCTAGAGATCTATGCACATCTTAAGCAGCTCTTTAAGAGTGAAACCTTTATCTAACCAGCGCTCATGTCTGATGATTGACCAACTTTAGGTAATAACATTTTTGTATCCTGATAATCCCGTTAAATGTAATCCATTATTCTCCAAGCCTGTATATATATATATATGTATATATATATATATTTATCCCATATCAGACGACGGGGTCAGTGTTATACATTTAATATCAGATGACTGGTCAAACTGTTCTCAGTGTGTTTAGCCTGTTGGACTGACTCCTGCCCTGATGAATGAGAGCTTGATTTGGTTGCTGTGTGTGTGTGTGTGTGTGTGTGTGTGTGTGTGTGTGTGTGTGTGTGTGTGTGTGTGTGTGTGTGTGTGTGTGTGTGTGTGTGTGTGTGTGTGTGTGTGTGTGTGTGTGTGTGTGTGTGTGTGTTTCTATCTATTGGCGTCAGCTTTGATATTTCAGTTTGTGTTTACCCATGCAACGAGAGAGCATGTGCATGTAGGTGTGTGTGTTTATGCTGGTATGATGTATATGTTTCAGGTAAATGAGTGTGTTTGTTTGTGGAGCCTTTCCGAGAGATCCTCTTTCATATAAATGAGAACACTGTTTCCTCAAAGTGTCCTACACTCTACATGATGACTGATACTGACTACACACACTCACACACTACGAACACATGTGTATGAGAGAGCACACCAGCTTTACCGCACACACTTTGACGAAACAAAAAAAGTGTTGTGTGTGTGTGTCCCTTTCCCCCTCCTCACATGCATGCAGGTGAATAATCAGATTTTTGTGGTTTTTTAATTTGTCCCACACACACAGGGCTTTGTGTGATTTCTACCCTCGTTCATAACACTTAAATCAACATCCAACCAACTTCTGATGGATGGAGCTGAACACACACAGTCACACACACATGTACACTTTTAATCTATTCAAGCCTACCTCATTTCCCATCATTAATAAGACATCTAAGTGAAGGCTAGAATAGCAATATGAAAACAGAGGTAAAGAACACAGTTATTTTAAGGTGCTTTTTTAGGACTATTAGACTGAATTTAATCTATTCACTCATGCTGGAGTCGGCCTGTCTATATGTTGAGTTTTGCTTTAAAAGCCTAAAACCGCTGACATGTTTAATATATATTTTAGTCAATTTTCTTCCCCAGGAAATGGACACGGTGTGATTGAAAAGGTTTCTCTTCTGGCAGTCATCCACAAAGCAGCTCGTTAGTTTCTCATAAAAGCACAGAGGGTACGGCTACTGCACGGATACATCCACAACTATTCATCTTTTGTTGCATTGCACAAATCAAACACTTCATTTACTGATATGTACACAGTGTTATGAGGAATTAACAGCTCATTTATGGTTGCATATAATAATAGAGAGGCGAAGTCCATCCCTTTCCGGGGGACCTCCATGAGACCTTATTTTGGAAAAAGTATGTATTGAAGTCAATGGAGAGAGAAAGGTTATCTTTCGATCCCGTTTGAATTGTGCCACAAATCACACATATGATGTTTGTCAAGTCAAAAAAATATGTCGTAAAACTGTGAAGTAACACTTTGTTTTGTGTGAAACCGCTCAATGAACTACATCTCCCATCTCGCACCACACACCAAGACGGCCATCACGTTGGAACATTTCACTTCTTTCTTTCAGAATGAGGCGAAAAGTATTAAAAGAGGTGAAAATCACTCCAAGTCTGGGCATGTTGAGAGCTGTACATACACAAGGGGAGTTAGTCGGTTCCGTAAGAGCCAGCATGAGGGACCGGGATTCTGGGATTTGTAGTCTTTCTAGTTGCGTATTTTTCATCGTCTTATATTTCAACAGTTTTACGACAAACTGTGACTTTTTTGACATGGAAATGATTTTTTAAGATTTACAAACATCATATGTGTAATTCGTGGCACAATTCAAACGGGATCAAAAGATAATCTTTCTCTCCCCGTTGACTTCAATACATAATTTTTCCGACATAAGGTCCCATGGGGTGGAAGTAGATGGGCGGGACTTCGCCTCTCTATACACTTATCCAGGTTTAAAAATGAAATGCTCTTCAAGCAATTGGATGCGATTTGACAATTTGGAAGGCAAAAATATTCCCCAAAATATCTGTATTTAATATTTTAACCATATGAAATACAGCCTTTTAAATTCATGTCTTATACACATATCATAACATGCTCTGTTCACTCACACAACAAAGGGAAAACGACAAACCAGTTAAATCACAACAGTTGAAAAAAGGGCTAGAAATGTAAATAAAATCAAACATTGATCTAATTGTCACAGAATAAGCATAACAGTTGCTAAATAGTACATGAGTGTATATTATGTGCACGTACTGAATGTGTTTAAGTATCCAACGCGACCAATAAAACTTCACACACTCATTGCACATCATACTGCATTCTTCATGTGCTGTCAGTTTGTCCAATTTGTCCGATTAGATTTTTCACACCACTAAAGCCAGAGGAGAAATATTATTTTTTAAATGGATGGAACGAATCCCAACCAGTGGCCATAATGTGGCAGCCATATTGGATTACGCTCCATTACGATTTTAAAGTGGATTTCGTACCTGCCAGCTGTGATTACCAGTCCGTCCACGGCCCACATATATAACACAGAGTGAGAAAACTGTGAGTGGATAAATCGGCTGTTATGTCGTGTTTGGGTTGTGCTCCGGAGTCGGGCTGGGTCGGTTTTGGACCTCTCCGTTCATCCAGGTGTTAAAGGAGAAGGATAGCTTCCAGCCAAGTTGCTCCCACTGCCAGCTTCTTACTGGAAAACTCCTAAAGCTGAAGAGGCCAAAATCAACTGACCACAGATCAGTCGGAGCACTTTATCGTTAAACAGCTCGCTGATTAAAACTGATCGACCGCAGATCCCGGGGTCGGCGGCTTGTTGACTGACCTGACAGAAGCTGTAAAAGAGGAAGGGGCAATATGAGACGCTCGCTGCGGATTCACTTTATAACGATCATGTTTTACAGAGTTAAAATGTGAATACGTGATGTCTGCTCTGGACTCACAGAGGGGATTTCTCTCAGGAAAAAAGCTGATGTCGTTGTGGTCTTGGGCTTGTGGTAAAAGAAGCACAATTTGTAACCAGAGAGTTATTTTTTAGGCTGGCTGTGGAATATCTAAAGGGGAATTCTTAAATGAGAAATGCTCCCTGCAAAGTGTCCTTAAGCAAAGCATTTCACTTGCAGCTACGCCAGCCATAACTGAAGTAGCTAATTGTGTATTTTTCCCCTCTTAAAGGTCAGATAAAGTCAGAGCTGAGGTTAAATGTATAGTTTCCATCATTTTAATGTTTTTTCTGTTAAAAACTACCCACATATAGCCACTGAGAGGTATATTAAAAAAAAAAAATTGCGATAGTCCATGTGCGCTCTGCACGCGTGCACGCGCGCGCACACACACACACACACACACACACACACACACACACACACACACACACACATGCGCAAAAAAGGACAATGGAGTCTGTTACTCCCTCATGTGGGAGAGAGGAAACCG
>NW_011356733.1:0-2097 GCF_000735185.1 Notothenia coriiceps
TGATGTCAAACACTGATGTTTATTTACAAGTATCGGCCGGAGAAAATTCACATCACAAGTCACACAGCCAGAGACTCTGACTGCCCTGGTGGGTTGCCATGTCAAATCTGACCAGCCTATCTCTCGATAGACCATTTAACTATTGTTTACAGAGAGTTAATCCACATATTGGGGGATGGTGACGTAAACACTGGGAACACTGGAGATACTCCCCGATATCTGGAAATACTCAATCACCTGTCTGGTGGGGCTTAGAAAGCCAGCGTTCTCACAGTCATAAAACCCTCCATGACCGATAGTAAAACTGAGAATAACATCACATAACTGCATTATCACATTCCTGACGGGAGATAAAACACTCAGGGTTGGTCGTAAACGTCAACAGGCAGAAAGGTTAAATATCTAAAGTAAAGACTGAAATAATCTCCAACACTTATATTTTAATGTACAGTATATCTGTATAGCTCTCTCATCTAAAAAATAAAATAAAACTAAATTATATTTTGAAAGATTTCATATTCTGCAGTAACACTCAACATAATATGTGTTATGCCGATGTCAATATTGCTTGTTTCAATGTTCTTTTGAAATACACATCGTTAGAAAAAAAAACATTTTCTTTACCAAGATTACATTCTTCCTTCGATCCTGGTGGGCAGAATTAGTCAAAACACTGAGATACAAGGATAAGTGTGTGTGCCTGCATAGTAACATTGTGTCGGTGTGGCGTGGTACACTCACTATGTATTGATCTAATTTTCTTTAATGCCACGTTGACCTTTCTTTTATCTGCTTAACTAGAAATGTACTTCTCCATTCTACTTCAGACAAGGCCCATTCTGCATTCACATGCTCCTTGGATAGTCCAATTTTTTCTTGGCCATGTAGTAGTTCATCCTTCTTCCGTGTGATTATCAAAACACATAAAAAATGTTACAATGTTCAAATCTTTCAGTCAACATTGTAAAGACTGTTTACGTAAATTGACCAAATTTCTCTGACATTTCGAAACAACAAAAATTCATCACAAGTGCCCCATCTCCCAATGTTAATGAAAGTCAAACATATTTGTGTTATTCGGATCAAATGCACATATTAATGGATTCTTCTGTGGCTTTATCTTTGTACCAAGTTTCACGAGAATAGGGACAGGTACTTTTTTCTGTAATCCTATTTACAGGCAAACAATCAAACAGATAAACAAACTCATCTGTAAAAAATGACATCATTGGTGAGGGTAAACATGGCCTAACTACTTGGTATTTCATACCCTGCATGCCACTCTGGTTTCCTACCGGAGCACTTTCAGCCACAGACTGAGATCACCCATAACCACCACACAGCGCCACAGGAGGTCTTTCCTCCCAGTGGCAATCAAACTCTTTAACTCTTCACCCCTAAGTAAAGGGCACTGAGAACTTCCACACCAACACTATGTGCAATATACTGTAAGTTCCATCACTGCAATACAATCGCTGCTATATATATAACTATGTGCAATATCATATCATTATTATTAGTATTATTAATAATACTATGATAACGTGCAATTACGTAACTGCCACTACGTTTTAATTTTTGCACTATAACTACTAAATACTGCTAATAATAATTGCATTGATTGTGTGACTTTCTATGTTTCTACGTTTTATGTTGTCTGTGGATGTTTAATTGCTCTTTTTGCTGCTGTGTTTATTGTGTTTTGTTACTCTGGCACAACAATTTCCTTCGGGATAAATAAAGTCTTATCTTATCTTATCTTATCTTATTCATTTCTTACAGTCTTTCTTAACACGGGATACAGAAAAGTACAGCTCTTTTCAGTCAGAAAAAAAAATATTCTAAAGTAGACAAAAGGAATACAAGCATTCTATTACAGAGTCATCTGCTTCACACATGGAAAATAATGTTACAAATAAAAATAAAGGTTACTGTTCCAATCACTCCACATGACACCCTTTTCACTGCTCTCACTTCACTTCCATTGGGATTATGTGTGTGTGTGTGTGTGTGTGTGTGTGTGTGTGTGTGTGTGTGTGTGTGTGTGTGTGTGTGTGTGTGTGTGTGTGTGTGTGTGTGTGTCTCTGTGTGAGAGAG
>NW_011356733.1:2137-11965 GCF_000735185.1 Notothenia coriiceps
GAAACTTACTCAGCATTACTGGACAACGGGTCTCACCCCTGCATGCCACACTGGTTTCCTACCGGAGCACTTTCAGCCATAGACTGAGATCACCCATTAACCACCACACAGCGCCACTAGGAGGTCTTTCCTCCCAGTGGCAATCAAACTCTTTAACTCTTCACCCCTAAGTAAAGGGCACTGAGAACTTCCACACCAACACTATGTGCAATATACTGTAAGTTCCATCACTGCAATACACTCGCTGCTATATATATAACTATGTGCAACATTATATCATATTATTATTATTAGTATTATTAATAATACTATGATAACGTGCAATTACGTAACTGCCACTACGTTTTAATTTTTGCACTATAACTACTAAATACTGCTAATAATAATTGCATTGATTGTGTGACTTTCTATGTTTCTACGTTTCATGTTGTCTGTGGATGTTTAATTGCTCTTTTTGCTGCTGTGTTTATTGTGTTTATTGTATTTTGTTACTCTGGCAAAACAATTTCCTTCGGGATAAATAAAGTCTTATCTTATCTTATCTCTCTTATCTCTCTTATCTTGTTTAAAGACAGCGCGTTCTGTGTTTTGGACAGGAACGGTAGGAGAGAGATAGGCCTGTAGTTTATAACATTGGACGGGTTGAGAGTGGGTTTCTTTAGGAGAGGGTTTACTCTTGCCTCCTTGAGACTGTTTGGAAAGTGACCAGAAGTTAGAGAAGTATTGATGAGATGGTTGATAAACGGTAGAATATCAGGAGCGATAGTCTGAAGGAGGTTTGAGGGGATAGGGTCCAGAGGACAGGTGGTAGGACGGGCAGAGGAAATGAGGGTAAGAACCTCACTTGGAGAGAGAGGGGAAAAGGAGGTTAGTGTGTGGGTGAACGGTGGGCCTGGTGACCCAGTGGTGAGTAATGGTGAGTCGGAAAAAGAAGAGCAAATATCATCAACCTTTTTTTCAAAGCAGTTAACGAAGTTGCTTGGAAGAAGGGAGGAGGGGCTCTGGGGGGGTCCAGGAGGGTGGAGAAGATAGAACATCGTTTTTTGGGATTGGAATAGGAAGAATAGATCTTATCTTGAAAGAAAGTGCTTTTTGCCTGAGAGATCGAAGAAGAGGAGAGGAGAGCTTGATAGGTTAGGAGGTCGTCAGAATGTAACAAGAGAGGATTTTGACACCCAGGCTTAAAACACAAGAGTTAGTCATAGCTAAGATAAGCAGAGCTAGCTAGCTTGTAGGAGATGTATATTGTGTGAGACGAAGGATGTATTTCACTGAGCCAGTTACACACAACACTAAATTGAACAACAAACCTACAACAACCTGTGTCCATTTTGAGTGAAAAATCATCATGCTCATGTTTTTTAATCATGTTATTAATAGTAAAATTCAAACAGGATCAAACTATTGTTTGTAAGTTGCTATTGACCCTAGTCCCATGGAAGAGTACGGAAGGGAGGGCCTGTCTGTATTTTAAACTTTGTATGAAAAATCCGGCAAGAGATTTAGGGAAGTGTTTAAAAAAAAAAAAAACACAGTTTAAGGAACCTGTAGAAATGTTAGATAATGTGCTCCCTTCGTAACACCGGTGGTTATAATAAGAGATAAGGCCAGACTCTCACGGCAGCTTCCACTTTTATAATTACCTGAAGGCCTCGATAAGACGTTCCACTTTCTGGGCTTCTCCCTGGACACGAATATGGGCCTGGAATTTCCTCAGAGCCTCGTCCAACTCCATGCCTGAGAAGTCCATCTCATCCACCACACAACTGTAAAACACAGGGAGGAAGTGGTTTAGAAATGGAAAGGAAGACACAAAAATAAAATACATAGTTATATAACATATTGGTATTGGATGCCCTTTCACCAGCAATATGTGGATGTGCACCTGGGATAAAAGCCCACTCTGCTTCCTAGTAACATCTATACAGCCAGTACCACAGCTGCAAAGACACATACCCACACTTGCACACACTTACACGTACACAATCCTCCAGAGCAGAAAATCCTCCTATTACCTGACAACCGCAGCTTAATGACTTTAATTAAAATAGCACCAATATTCTGTCCAACGAGTTCGGGGGGATAAATACAAAGTGGGCAATTTTGGGCTAGAATTAGGTTTTCAAGTAAAAGGTGACTTTGGAAAGGAGTTTTTAAAGTTTTCTTTGCTTTGATGTTTTCACTCGAGGTATAAAATGGAATGATAATCGAACTATGAAATTAAAGCCCTTCTTTTTACGCTGGGTTCGTCTTTCATGTGGTACTTCAAACCTATCCACACTAGTTCAAGATAGTCTACGCCTATGTTCCCATCAGCCCATTGAAAAATGATGCTCTCAAAATTCTTGTAAATGCAGTGTGAAGTGGTGTCAAGACATCTCTGTTTCTTCTGATCATTTATTTGTTATACTACAGTCAACACTGGGGAACACACACACACACACACACACACACACACACACACACACACTCCTCACGGAGATGGATTACTGTGAACAAAGCGAGGTAATGAGGTGAGTACTTGACTGAGACATGCTGCTCTGGCAGAAAACAGTCCGATTGCTGAGTCTACAATACTGCCTGACGCACAAGCCTGCTCACGATGAAAATACCATGAAGTACTATTCCATTTAGTGCTGTGATAGTGCTTAAACTAGTACTACCACTACTAATAAAGCAAGAGCAGTGAAGCAAATCAAATGAAACAACCATTACTGCTTCTCATTGGCCCTATACAGCACAGTCTCCTGAGAGTTTGTGCAATAATCACAACATTTAATCCTTTCATTCGTCTATAGCACAAGGACACTTTTTTTGTTGTCATAGAGAACGATTTTAAAAACAATATATTTCAATTGGAAGTATATTTCATGCCTGGACCACGTCTTTTTGTCAGGGCGAGAGCAGTGTCTTGGGAAACTGGAAGCTTTATGGTTTCACTCAATATTAAGCCACAATTAGTCATGTTTTTACTTCTTTATCTTAATTGTATGATGTCTGTCTTTTTTGCTGTCAGTGAAGACGAGATTCGGGGCTCAGAATGCCAGAGTCTGCATTTTAAAATATTTTTATTTTTTTCTAATTGGTTATTCCTTTTCAACCACACACTTGTTTAGAATATATTTCAACAGTTTAACGACAAACTGTGACTTTTTTGACATGGAAATTATTTTTTAAGATTGACAAACATCATATGTGTAATTCATGGCACAATTCAAACGGGATCGAAAGATACGTTTTCTCTTTCCATTGACTTCAATACATTATTTTTTCCGAAATAAGGTCCCATGGACCGTAAGTAGATGGGCGTGACTTCGCCACTCTATGGAAAAAGAAAAATCTCCAACGAGGCGTTCTGGGGCAGCATAGACAGGTCTTTTCTGTGTTAGAGTTTTACAGGGTGTACTTTGAGGGTTTGTGACTCTGCAGACCGTTTACATGCATAAAAAGCTACATAACACACAAGGGGACGGGTAATAACCGGATAAGTATGACATGGGACCTTTAATACAGTAATAGGGGGACACCTGATTTATTCAAAATTGTTACTACATTTTTTATATGAATATCTTGTTTCTTATTTTCTAAGGTTACATTGTTACATACACTTAAGTTAAAAACATCTTATTGATATTTGTTTACTCTTGTTTTTATTTGCATTGCATTTGATATTGGGGTAATCCAGAAGTAACGGAAAGTAATCAGGATACATTACTTTATATTTTCATACTCAGATTAGATTACTGATCACATTTGTTGTACGTGTAACTAGTTATTGTTACGGATTACATTTTTAAAATAACCCTCCACCCTGCAAACTGCATATTTTACTATAGGGCCATCACTATAACAGCTATAAGTACCATATACTTGATGCTATTACTTCTAACACATATCTATCCAGACACTCTGACAATAGCTGTATTATTCCTACAAGTGATTGCATTTAAAGCACATTTCCAACCCATAAAGGAAACGCTGACAGTACAGTGACTGTGACTGGATCTTCCTCCTGATCGCCTCTCTACTGTCGAGCCTCTCGCATCGCCCTTTTCATGACTCACTTCCTCCCCCACCACCTCTCTCCCCCCCTTCCTCCCCGGCTGTCACTCCTTGTTTATGTAACGTCAGGCGAGATGCTCTCTAGCCTCAGTACATCAGCCCTCTCCCCCCCTCCCATCTCCTTCCCATACACACTGACACATACCAACACAGGCAAACTAACATGCACATATACTGTTATCATACACACACTTTGTTGATGCGTATGCAGTACCTGGCAGGGGAATAGACACATCTGTCTGCAGAGCAAGGCTTAAAATGTGCATTTACAAAGCTGGGTTGGCAGGTCGACAAACAAACAAACACACACACACACACTGCAAATAAAAATAAAAATAAACAGCAGGCCAGATGGAACCATATTTTAAGCAACAAATGAGCAGATGACAGTCTGGAAACAGATCACATTTTTCTCGCTAAACAAGTACACTAGATTATCAGTAAATGAGTCCTCGGGGTGCCTCGTTTCCTGGAACCCAAATCTATAAGCACAATTTGGCTTAATTGACTTTAGACCTTTTAACTACTGTTATTTATGTTTGTTTATGAAATGTGAAGAGAATGAGGCACCGTTTGCTTTATAGGGAGAGGAGGAAAACAGGAATAAAGACACACATGCATTCACAAACAGGAGGCACACACACACTCACACACATTCAGGCTCAGTGAATCAACATGAGTGATTTTCACATTAGAATGCGATCCCTCACCGGCCCTCCTGTGACTACACTTTATCGAAAGTGCTCTCACACACTTTGCACTCTCCTGTCATGTTCCCCTCCAACATCACTTCCACTCATAGTGTGGCAGTATGTCTGCACCGTAGGAAAATAGGGAAAAATATACATCTATGTATCCCAACGTCACCTCACTGCAGCATATCAGATCTGCGAATTTGAGTATGAAGCCTTAAAAGCATAATCCTGTTAATACATTGTATTTGGGGCCATGATGGCGTCCATCTAAGTAAATCTGGATATTAGATGATGGCAGCCCGAGGTGAAAAATTGTGCAGAGTGCTGTGTCGTGTATGTCTGACCTTGCAAAGACTAAAAGTGTGTTCTTCCCGGTTTTGATAACTTGGACAAAATGAAGGATAAAAGGTCCGAGGTACCTCCTCCGGGTTGATATGCAAATTTAGAAGTAATTGGTGAATCAGAGACAATCGCTGAGATAAAGTAAGGAAGATGAAACAGAAGAAAAAATCTCTGCAGCTTCAAAGCAAAGAAAGTCAACGAGGTTAATGACCTGGAAGGAAGCATACTGGGTGAAGTGAGTCATATGTGTACGTGTGTGCAGAGTCTCCATATTTATTTGATGAGTCATACGTAAGAAGCAGCTATACACCCAGTGGGCATAGAAGCTTTGTTAAGCCTGATAAAATAACTTGTTATCAGGGTTTACATTTAAAAGTAGTATCGGTTGTATTTTGGGGGTCATATTGTCCAGCGTTTGCCAGAAATTGACTAAAAGTCATGTTATCTTAAATATGTAAGAAGGCAAGCTTTGTCCTCATCTCCAAATAGAGGATATAATTCGATCTACGCTGGGGGTTTGGATCTAATTTAAAGATAACACAAGAACAAAATATTCCTCTATTCTGATGATACTGATTTTGTTGTATTCCTTTTTCATTCAGGGAATCATCTGACCCTGAGATAAAGTTGAAAAATGAATACATCCTATGCACATCTATGCCTGATGTATACACCACTGGATACTACTGTGTTGCTACTAGGGCTTAGTAGGAGAATCACCTGTTTGAAGAGCAGGTTTATCTTAGTTTAGTTTATCTTAAAACATGGAAATAATGTGTGCCACTCACTCTAGGACATCTCTGTTGAAAGGCTTCTTGCTGTTTCCGAGGAATTCTCCTATCATCTGCCGGCTCAAGCCCTTCCTCTGCAGCAGGAAGTGGGCGACGCCGATGGGTGTGTCTGGGATGAAGCCTCGAGAGATCAGGAACTGAAGACCTTTGTCAGGGTTTCTGAAACAAAAGAAGACAAGAGAATAAGGAAAGGGACTGAATGAGTAAGAGGGCATTTTGCCAGTGATGTAGCGGCATTTTAACACTGCACAAAAGCAAATTGCCATCATTAGCATTGGTGGTAGAAGTGTAACTGTATAGAAAGATTTAGGATTTAACAAACTAAACCACACTCAGCAGCAGTAACACAACCACACCAACACGATATAAATATGCACCCTTTTTTGGTTCACTATTTATTATTAGAATGATTGCTGTGAGGACAATAGGTATGTTTGATAATACATTTCATTTCATTTTTATTTGTTCCGTTCATGGTATGCACAACTTAATGTATAACAATTATTTACAAAACATGTCTCTATAAACACACCATACCCGGAAAGGAGCAGGGAGAAGAAAATAATCTTATATTACCTGCCCCTTTCTAGAAAAAAAAATAATAATAGAAATAGATGGTCTGTCTTTCATATTTTCTTATTCACAGCCAATCATAACAGTATCGTAGGAAAATAAGAGAAACACAAAAACGTAAAAAAAAAAAAACTTAGTTCCCACTTGACAGTTAACGGGAAGAAACAAAACAAAAAAACAACAACACCAAAACATCACATGTGGAAAAGTTCCACACCCTCATCTGAGTCCTACTGGAGTAGAAGGGGAAAAACGGTGCATAATAATAATAATAATAATAATAATAATAATAATAATAATAATAATAATAATAATAATAAATAATAATTGAAACTGACTCATTGTCATAACGAGGTTCTCAAAAGCTGCATGTTGGGCACTAACTGTTCTGCACACCTGCATGGGGCTGGTGGAGACTGCTAAATGTGATAAAACACAGAGAGAAGAATCTCATCAGTATTCATTACCAACCACTAAACAGCTCCACACTAAATTAGCTAAATGGCTGATCTGGGATCCAGCTTTAAATCCCTGCCTTTATGCACAGAGGTGCTCCTAATTAGAATTAACTGGAAAGAAACAGGTCCATGATTACCTTAAGTCTAAGTTCTATTTTTCATTCATGTAAACACAAATTCTTCACTGTGATTAATTTTATTTTGTGTAGCCTCTCTAAGTTGATTTTAACAGCATAACAAAACTCATTTAATCGCAGCCTCCAATATTATATGTCAACCTAAAATAAATTGTTCTTGATGCACTTGATAGTGGGTATACTACAAACTCAATCAGTGTATACTTCAAACTGCCTACTAAATAATCGATGTATTTAATTACCAGCAGACTGTCACAACATTACCACTGAATCACAACTTTTTGTTCCTAATCAATATGACCTCTTCTGCATTTAAATATTTTTCTTCAATGGATTGGATATCCTGTGTAACACTATATTTGAAAATGCAGGAATTGTCACTTGATGCCACATTTGATGCAAATGTATAATCCTATAACCCTCCTTTCGTGTTTGTTTCTCCCCCTATACTCTGGTGTTCCGGTCAAATTTAACATCAACACAAAAAACATTAACCAAAGCCAAATCACCCTATTGAAAGTATACTGAAAATGTATTCCAAAGTACCAAATGGTTGTCTCTTTGGGGGTGTGTCCTATCTGATGGAGGAACATAATCTGGGGTAACCCATTCATTTCCTATGGTAGTAATTTTTTTACCGGGAACACAATAGGTGTAACAAAGTTGACAAATCCACATTGCTGATCAGCAACTTTATAATGTTCAACTGCCTACTGTGGAGGATATCATAAGACCTTGAAGCAATCAATGTGAAACAATATTTATGACTGATGAAAGTAGTCAAATTGACAGATTTGACCCGAACACAACAGGAGGGTTAATAATAATAGATCACTTTTGAAAGAGAAATTCTCTAATATACTTCTGGGTGGGTTTTATGTGAATGCACGACTGTTTACCTGAACAGTGAGGGAATTGTTGTCAACTGACTGAACATCAAGTTACTTACATAAAAACAAGGGAGTGATATCCTAACTATTAATAACCCCATTAGACACAGAGGGTGGATGCTCTAGGGGGGCTACATCACTGCCACAGCCCTCTGCAGTCTCTATACAGTGTTTAAACCTCAGCTTTTACATAACACAAGTGTGTGTGTGTACCGCAGCTAATGGGTTTATACCACAAGGGTGGGACGGAGGGGAGGGGAGAGGGGATAAAGGGCAGGATGGAAGGAGGAGGCTGGAAGAGGACCAGACAGAGCAGATGTGAGGCAAGGTGAGTGTGAGGAGGATGGAGAGGCTGGAGCGCCTGGAAGCATCTGCTGTGACAGCCCCCAGCATGCTCTCTGCTGCGACAGCCCCCAGCATGCTCTCTGCTGCTGGCTCACCCTCAGCTGAAGGTGATGTCTCGCCAAATGAATCTGGCAGAAATCACACATTTGATGTTTGTCCAACAACAGATGGATCGCACATGGTGATTATTATTCGCACTATCAAGTGGATCAGGGAATGAAGACAGGGGAAGGATAGGGAGGGAATGATGCAGGATGTCAGTGTTGGGGGGTTACACGCTACAAAGTAACGCGCTAGGGTAATCAGATTACATTTGTCGGTCACACAGTAATGTAATCCAGGTGATGTTACAGAGAAGTCCCAAAGTAAACTAGTAGTGTAATTAATTACTTTAAGCAGTGAGTAATTTGGTAAAGTAAGGCATTACTTTATTTTTCTTAAGTAACTAGTAAAGTGTAATTCATTAATTTTTTTCAGTAACTACCCCAACCCTGCAGGGGTGATGCTTATTTATATAGGATATATAGGACAGGATTGTAGCTGACATCCTCGTGGATTCATCTTCTTATTACAGACACATGCATTTCCTAACATTCGGTCGATATGCTGTATGATGTATTATCTCTTCAATTTACACACGGCATCTATTGCACGTCTGTCCGCCCTGGGAGAGGGATCCCTCCTCTGTTGCTCTCCCTGAGGTTTCTCCCATTTTTTTCCCCTTTAAAACTGTGGGTTTTCTCTGGAAGTTTTTCCTTTTAGGGTCTAAGGATAGAGGGTGTCGTTTTTCTCATACTGATATTCTGAACAATCTGTGCTGTTGTATTTGCTGTAAAGTGTCTCTACTGTAGGCTATTTTTATTGTACAGCACTTTGGCTCGACCAAAAATCGTTTATAAATGTGCTATATAAATAAAACTTGATTTGATTTGATTTGATATATATTGAAGTTGTATCCATTTATTTCCCTGTGTTTGTGTTAATTATTGTTTTAAATGTTGTATTGATGAAATATAGTGACATCACATAATAGGTGTGGTTTTGCCCCTTTAATTTAGGACGGAGGTTCACTATGAGTGGAAGGGAAAACAATTTTCAACTGCATTGTGAACTTTGCATGATAAAACTAGCAGTATGGCTTTGAATCTTTTGTTTAAAAGTCTTAGGTTTTCATCAATTTTCTTTGATGATTTCATAACAAGATGGATAGATACAGATGAGGGGTGCACGAAGAGACTGTCCTTATCAGACAATCACAAGCTTGTTTTAATGTTAAAGGCTGGACTGTTGGTACAGCTTACACTATTATTACCAGGGGAACTTAATCAAGTGGTTGAGTCTAACTAAGCTGTAATAATAATAATAATAATAATAATAATAATAATAATACATTTTATTTATATAGCGCTTTTCACAACTCAAAGACGCTTTACAGTATGAGGGAGGGTAGACAAACAAGGACAGGCAAGCAAGTAAATATAGTAAAATAAAATAAACAAAAAAGGCAGTCAAGAGGAAGTTGATTGAGGAGGGGG
>NW_011356734.1:0-6281 GCF_000735185.1 Notothenia coriiceps
ACTTAGGTGCTACTTTTAGGCCTAAAATACTTTGTGAATTGCTCTTAGTGAATACAATTAGGAGTCCTAAATTTAAGACTGACACGCCCATTATGTTTAGGAGTTTCTCCTAAATTTGCCAGTTAGGAGCTACTTTTAGCCCTAAGATCCTTTCTGAATACGGCCCCTGGTGTACAATCAACTTAAACTTAAAAAGGGAAAAATGGTTTTCTCTCAATAACAAACTGTTCACACAACTATTGAAATAATATGTTGTTTACAAGGATTACAATAAGAAAAGGCTTTTAAAGAATTAGCCTTACTATTACAAGTACCTTTTTGTAAAGGTAGTTGAATATACTGTGTGGTTCAACTGGTGTGGTGAAGCCTTTATCATAGACAATTCATCTAAAAGCATGGGCCAAGTAAGAACCCATTACATGTTGGAGAAGACCCTGGTTATAAATTAGAAGTACATAGACAGAAACGTTACACACTTCCTATGCTACAGCCACCTGTGCTCAGCTCATCACTCTCACCTCCCCGAAGCCCTCCAGCGCTCGTAGTGCAAACAGCCATTGGGACCCCATCTGAGCAGCCAGAGGGGTGAGCAGCGTGAGGAAGGCAGTGACCAGCACCCCGACACCCAGGAAGATACTCCCCCCATAGTGACCCGACAGGTAGCCCCCCGGGATCTGTGTGCACAGGTATCCGAAGAAGAAGGCCCCCAGCAGCCAGCCCTGAGTCTCCGAGTCCCAGGGGTACTGGGGGATCTGGGAGAGGAGGAAGGGAGGGTGTATTGGGGAGGCATTAGACTCTGTTGACAGGCCACACACTCTCTTAATATGATGTTTACCCTCCAGGCAAAGGTGGTCCACTTCCAAGTGTGTGATAGAAGTTGTATACAATATGTATTTGTTTTAAATGTGTAAGTTATTGTCTTTTTTACATTTAAAGCTTCCATTGAGGTTTTTTGGATATTGGATGTAGTCATCAGCGGAAAACAAAAAAATAAAAATGTATTAAATAAAAAAGCTTCAGTTTGAATGAAAAGATTAATTGGATGAAATTAGTACTTTTTATTAATAACAGGACAAACACAAACACATATGTTTCGAAGCAAGGTCTTAATATTTGACAAGAGTAAAACATTTTGGGAATTTTGGTAATCATTACATAAAACCTTTTCAAAACAGGTTGACTTTTGGATGTTTGTATCGTTTTTGCATAAAAAAACAATCCTACAAGCCGCCACCACGTAATATTAGCCTGCAACTTTGCAAAATATTGAATTAAACAATGAAAAAAATAGTAATCTGAAAAATTTATATTTAATTCATTTTGAAGTCATTAGCTTCCTCTCTAGTTACTCTTTTTATCGACTGCAAATCTGACTGAATAATGTACTTTTCAGAGAGGTTATGACTTTCCTTACTTAATTCAAACAAAACATACACTCTGACTAACTAACTGATACCATGTCATCTTGTTTACCAATGTTTTGTTCCAGACTACTCACGTGTTGTTATTGTTGGTCACATGATAATGAGTGGAAGTGGAGATGCATTCATGTATTTATGTAACTTAGGAAATACACTGCCGTCCAAAAATAAAGTCACCAACTGGATTTAACTAAGCCAATCTATAAGAGCCTTCAATTTGATAATTACTGCAGTGATGAAAATGTTTCAGCCCGCAACAAGTTATTTAACCCCAGCTGTTGCGGTCTCATTTCTTAAACCACCATGTCAGAAGAAGACATATCCTGTGGTCGTGGAGAGGAGAGGATGTTAATCAGTTTCAGAAGGTTCAGATTATTGGCCTGCATCAACCAATGAACACAACCAATATAAGGAGATTGTTGAAACTAATAAATCACTAAATCAGTGAATCCAGATGTACCCTCTTCCGGAGTGATGGGCGCATCAGGGTAAGAAGAGACGCGGATGAAGTGATGTACCCATCATGCCTAGGGCCTACCGCACAGGCCTGTTGGGGCAGTGTTAGGATCTTGGGTTGCTGCAGTTGGTCAGGTTCAGCAACGTTATGTTCCCAAAGAATGAGGTCAGCTGATTACCTGAATATATTGAATGACCAAGTCTTTTCATCAATTGAGTTTTTCTTCCCTGATGGCACGGCCATATTCCAAAATGACAATGCCAGGATTCCTTGGGCTCATATTGTGAATGAGTGGTTCAGGGAGCATGAGACATCCTTTACAAATGGATTGGCCCCAAAGAGTCCAGACCTCAGCCCCATTGAGAATCTTTGGGATGTGCTGAAGAAGACTCGGTGCGACCCATCATCAATACAAGATCTCGGCAGAAAGTTAATGCAACTCTGGACAGAAATACATTTTGTGACATTGCAGCAGCTTGTCTAAATGGTGCCACGGCGACTGCATCCCGTAATCAAAGCTAAAGGCGGCCCAACTAAATATTAGAGTGTGTCTTTTTCTTTTGGACGGGCAGTGTATAATGTGTATTGTATGTATGGGATTGACTGTTACCCCTGCAGGTTGATGGAAAGAGTCGCTGCTGTTGTCCCCCCCGGGTGGCAGTGGACAGGCAGAGACCACCGAGCTGTTCAGGGCTGGTTTGGGTTCAGTAGTATTCACCATGGCTACCATGGCAACACTGAGGTTGACACGGAGCCCGTACACCATGGAGAACCCACAGAACATCAGGAAGGCCAGGTTGAGGCGCGCCGAGCAGCACTGAGGAGGAACTGAGCACACAGAACATACAACACAAAGATTCTTACATGAAGGGAGGACTGTGAGAACAGAGTCACTGTGAAAACCATTTAAAATGATTCAGATCCATTTTGACTTTCGCTTCTTTTATCTATTGAGAAGGTTATCTTACTTTTTTTTAAAGAACTATATCTTAAGCTAAAATATAACAAATCAGAAAACAAGCTCCGGTATTACAAGAT
This sequence comes from Notothenia coriiceps, assembly GCF_000735185.1. Lineage (NCBI taxonomy): Eukaryota > Metazoa > Chordata > Actinopteri > Perciformes > Nototheniidae > Notothenia > Notothenia coriiceps. Next base: position 2,917 of record NW_011356734.1, read on the forward strand.
GGTATTGTGCTGGTTTTTAAGATAATGACACTCACCTATATATAATATTTAAAATAACTAACATTTTAACAGCATTTGATGTTAAATTGATATCTAGTTAATCGTGTATTCAATTCCAATCCAAATATTGGCATTGCATTTGACGTGTGTAGCCAGAGCACACTTACTTTTAGGAAAGACAATCAATGAACAAAAATTGAATTCAATGACAATTTAGGTTAAAAGAAAAACTAAAGCTAAGTAAATAATAATATAAATATTCATAAAATAAGTAAACAAATGAGTGATGACTTCTTGACATGACTTCTTATGTTTATATTATATTAATTGTTTTTATCTTTATTTGGCAGATTACTTAAATAATATATTATGTTTATATATCTTATTTTCTCCTTTATTCCACATTTGAATTTCTTTATTATACTCTAATGGAACAACTGTCATTAAAACCAGTGTTCCTGATGAATCTACTTATGACACAAAAACATTACACACTTTAAATGCAATGTTTGAACAAAGCAGTAAATGCAGCTTAAAGGTAGACACTCAGCTACCCCAGTTTCCTGCAGCATCATCACTTTTCCTGCAGTCACTTGATGGTCAGCTGCCTCATAAAACTTTCTAAATATATATATATATAATATCATTGTAGTCTTAAATATAATTGCCGCAAATGTTCATTGGAATTTGTTTCTTTTAAACATTGGATAAATAAAGTATATATCATCTATCTATCTATCTTATTCTTAGTATTGCCTAAATTATGTTTATGCCTGTGGCTTCTTGACCTCTCCTGACTATTTTATAATTTTTTCACTTTCTGAATTTTATGCAGTGTTATGTGTGTGCAAGTAAAAAATAGTGAAAATGTGTCAATTTATCTTAGGTTAAAGGTGGGGTAGGTCATTTAGGAGAAACCAACTCTAGTGAACTAGAATTTGAAAATACACAGCCGGAAAAAAATCTGCCACTTCCTTACAGAGCCAACACACACAAAACCGAACGCGCACATGACCAATGAGGGCACGAGATAAGTTTCTGCACAGATGGAAGGCTGACAGGCAGGTAGGCCATCCAGTTATTTTAGCCGGGCCGGCTCAAATGATTGGTCGTGCTTTTTACAGTACTACGGCTTCCACAGATGACATTTTTGTATGGATTTTTTGTCAAAGCACTTCAGATATTCATTGCTATTGGGATGTTAAGAGCATTCCATGGAATATAACAAAAAGCGTATCTCGAGCCGGTTTCTCAAACTTACCTACCCCACCTTTAACATAATAGTCAAATGTAGTTGTTTGCTTGGACTTCTGCTGGGACAAAATGTACAGACCAAACGATAAAACAATACAACGACAGGCAGTTTAATTGATAATGAAGATAATTGCTGGGTGCAGCCGTAATGAATACACATTCTAAGTGCTGTAAAAGATACACATACTTGGATCATTGTAGATGAGGGGTTCAGTGTCCTCGCCTTCGTCCAAAGGGGCCGTGTTGATGGAGTTGTCATTGGGTAGCGGCATGGCACTCTGGAAATATTAAGTGGGTAAAAGGATGTCTGTGAGCATTGGTGGCCACGCAACCTGCTGAATGGAAGATGTTAGTCGTTTAAAACAACAATGACGCACAACTGGGAAGTGAGAAAAGCACATGACTCAGACGAATCAATACAAGAAAACAACACATTCAAGCCTCACCAAACATGATCTTACCAGAGTTACTGATGCTCGGGATGGATTCACTGCAGAGGGAGAGTGATGATGGAGCTCAGCATGAGTTTGTCTCTTTATTAAACTGGAACCTGTGAACAAAAAATAAAAGGTCACATTACAACAGAATACACTTTGGTTCTTCTATCGTCAAAACATCTCATTTTCGATAGAGTTGCAAAGATTATTCGACCTTATGAATAAAATCTATTCATTGCTAAAGTAATTTATTCGCTAAAATTGCAGATAAAACTGTTTTCAACCTCTGCAATATGAAAATGTTCAACCTTTTCTCAATTTGATATCATTTTAAAGTGGACACCAAGACATTTAAAGACATCCGATTCAGCCTTTTTCTGTCATTTTATACAGAGTACATATTGATAATCAGTTCATCTAGAAAATAATCACTTTATCATTACAATAATACCTACCCGATGTACCTATTGCTCACTATATATAAAATAAATTGTATTCAGTCATTCTTTCATTCATTCTTAAAAATAAATAAAAATGCCGGATGTATGTAGGTTCCTACTTCCTAAATGTTTTTGTTGTGACCTGGCTCAAAAGGCCACAACAAAGAGGAGACACACCATATCAACGGTTTAACAAAATATGTTTATTAAAGCAAGTGGTTCAAATTAGCCTAATTAATTAAGTGCAAAACAAGTAACACATGAGGTGGGGATGTCAGTGGTAGTGATGTTACGTATTGCGCCGAGGCTTCGGAGCGTGTGTCGAGTAATCCCCGAAGCTTTTTGTGAAGCATGTATCGAGGCTTGTATCGTTCTGGGCCAGTGACGTCATCGATGACAAACGAAGCCTCGCTGTCTGTCGATACCACGTGACTGCTTAAGGAAGCGATTCAGATCGGTTGAACCACAACGCTCATAATACCCATGGATGTATAATAAGAACGATATTACCCCTCCTGTACCCGGGCCCGCTGGTGACACGATGGAATTAAAAGAGCTCAGAACCTCACTTATATAGAGGTCGGAACATGTCATAAGTATAAATAGATACAAGCATAAATAAATGTAGGAATAAAAACATGAATAAATACAGGAATAAATATGTTTCAGTGTTTTCAGGGAGATTCAGCGTGTGTGCTGTGGCTCAGCTGGAAAGCAGTTGACTCACGACCATAGGGTCCCTGGTTCAACGACTCTTCAATAGGTCTTTTTTGTTGTTTATAAAAGCTACAGCTAAATGAGACAATGTAGTTAATAAATGTATTCTTTGATATGGCTTAGCCTTTCTCAGGCTACAACATGGTTAAGTTTATGAATATCAGTAAGAATAACCAATCATACCAGCCTCCTTAGGCTTTTCAATCACAATCAACTGGAATAAAAACAATATTGTTAACATGAAAATATGATTTAATGTTCGTTGTTTAGAGTTATTCTAAGGCTTTACTCATTGGGAACTCGGTATGAGATAGAGCACACTGTTGAGATTTCCAATCTGCCTGTTTCACGCACTTTGACCAACAGGGGGTTTGTGTTCAAATGAAGCCCATGATGAAGCCTCATGAGATGAACCCTTTGCAAACCAATTGGCTGGAAAGCTTCAAAGCTTCATAAGGCTTCATCTCGCCATCACTACCTGCTTGCCACCTAAGACGCACTTAGTGACCAGTACTGC
>NW_011356735.1:0-10385 GCF_000735185.1 Notothenia coriiceps
AAGACAGAACCACAATAACAACAAGTAGGCTGTATTTAGGTGTTTTTTTGTAAATAACCGACGGTATCAAGAGGAAGTAAAGTCCCCTGGTTTGTCCCATGACAGATGACGTGTGTTTCCCGCAGCGAGACACTACAATACTAATTGTGGGCTTATCATGTTGATTCGGCCACAACAGAAAAAAGACAAACAAACTCTCGCTCTCTCCAGAGGGGCAGGTCAGCCAAAAAGGCCAAACGGGCTATTGCCCGGGCAACATTAGCCCGTACCTGTGCACGTCCCTACCTACAGCAGTGGAACAGCTTCTGGCCTGGACACAGTTTGTACCTCACAGTTTGCACCTCATTACTTTGTAACGCCTGATGACAGGCCAATGCCCAAACTGGAGCTGTGTACAGAGAGGAAAAAAGGAGCGAATCGGACGTAAAACTTTAAATAATAAACAGCGGATTTCTAACATTTGGCATTTCATGTGGCCGGACTGGGTCAGTTTCCAGGGCTGAATTTTAGTCCCAGTCCGCTCCTGCCTGGAAGCCTGTTTGTGTTGTAGCCTACTAAAAAACCTTCTGATGAATCTTTTCAGCAGTGAATTTCTGGTCTTATTACTGTGAATGTATAGTTAGATTTACCTTCACCTCCAAACGAATATGCTCTAAACTATAGCCTCAGTGGAAGGAAACTACAAATAAGTAAATGGGTATCTTTACCATAACCTGATTTCCAGTTTCAGTCGCGTTTAGAATAAAGTCTCAGTTTATCCTGTAATGTAAATGACATGTCATTGGAACTTGATTTCACTGGTTTACTGATGATGAGCACCACCTGATAGTTATCGCGGAAATGTGGGCTTTACTTTTTGGATCTGCATATTGTGATTATATTAATAGACTTTTTTTCTTGTGCGATTTTTGTTTTGCAGTTAGGACATTACGGCTGATCTGTGCCTGCGCTGAAGACTACAGGTGTCTTCATGATGTGGACTCCACACCAAAAACAGCCGCCATGTGAGTAATTCATCAGCTGCAACAACAGCAAACTCTTTGTCTCTGAAGCAAATACAAATACACTCTGAGGGACTGAGGGGCACACTTTAAATATGATATTTAAACCGATACAATACAACAGTGTAAGGATTTATCTAGTAAGATTATACAGAACAGTGTAGTTTCTCAGGTGTGTTCTGTTCTGTTATTCGTTATTCAAACGCATCATTACACTTCAAAATAAGAGCCCTTTCTCCATGGACTCCATGCTGATGCTGGGGAGGGAATGACTGTTCAGTGCAAGAACTCAAACACGATTTAAGATCTCTGCCTGGGTAGCAGCCCTATCAGGTCTCATCAGTGCTCCATTAGGCCCTGCACAGCAGGGGCTCTCCTGGCTCTGTTTCCCCCCTATAGAATGCCTCTTCCTTGCCAGGCCTAAAATTGGGTCGACCTGTCTGGGTTTGGAGCAGACCCAGGAAAAAAATACATGACAGTTTTTTGTGAAATCTGTGATGATCCACAGAGGGTTTGACAAAGGCTCAGTGGGTTGTAGCACACATTGTGGACAGCACAGAGTTTGGCTTTAACTTTGTCTTCAGCATCCATTTATGTTTGTTCCATTGTGGCTCTTCTGTTTGTGGCTTCATATTATCCTCTGATAATTATGATTGTAAACAAATGTAGAGCTACTTTCATAAAGTGGATGGAAATCTAAAATAGAAGCTTTTACTGGGTTGTTTGGAAAGCCAGTCTTTATGAGTCAGATTATTTTTGAACAGGGCATTCAACAATTAACCAATAGGATGTCACTAACAAAACCAGATATAATATGTGTGTGTATAGTAACTTATCATTAAGGCTTGTAAAATCTTGTGTGTGTGTATAGCCACCCTTAAAGTTTTGAGACTGGCTATGTCTCCTGCTCCATATCTGTCTGCTTGTGTTGGAATATCTGTGAAGTGATCAGAGACGACAGAATAAAAGTAGAGTTGACCGGGCATGACTCCTCGAAGGTTTGTCTCCCAAAAAGTTGTGACGTTAAGGGATTATTCTGTGTACTCTGGTGTAACTTGGTAACAACGTGCTGGTACAACAAATCAAAAGTGAATCATGGAATTTGTTTTGTTACCTGGAAGCATGACTCAAACATGGCCAAACCCTGGAAGAGATCTGAATGAATCATTTATTTTGTTCACATTTATTTTGTTGAAACCAAGAGTCTGACATCTCAGGATATAGTCTTGATTATCTTTGGTAAAAAAAATCATTGCAGCTTTATTACAGGAACAGTTACTAGCTCGTCATTTCATAATGGCATATCTAGCTGTGGCCACTGGCAGCTCTAATTCAATAAAACGTTCTTTCAGGAGCAAACTGACTTATGGCTCTCTGTATATGTGAATGCTTTTCTATCTAAATACAAGCTGCATTTATGTGTGTCACTGCACACAGTGTGTTTTTACCAGGCCTGATTCCGATGCGATTTGGTGCTACAGTGTTCTGTTCATCAGGGATTTGTGTGTTTTGTATATATTGCATACCTGCGCTTAGTATTGTTTTGTTTTTTTTGCTGCGGCCTTTCACTTTAGTTTCACACACACACATTTGTTGTATTGTACTCACTGCCCTCTTTAATTCCTTCAACAGCATTTCCATTCCTTGTCAGTTCTTTGTCCTTGACCAACTGGGAGCTCATTTGTTCTATTGTGTTCTTTTGTCTACAACCCTTTCTTTCTCTTTTCTATTGTGCTGCTACATTTTCCTATGTATCCTTTTTCCCTCTATGCTTTGTTGAATTTCTTTTTTACTCGTTTCACTAATATGAAATGAATTCCATTACCCATAATGGAGCCTAATCTTCTCATTAAAATCAGCGTTCGTGCATGTGGGGAGAGTGCATTGTATCCTTGGAATGCAGAGACACCAGTTTCAGTGTGAGGGGATCAGTGTCTGTGTTTACTGTAGTGAACTCACAACATTATAATTCAGGCTTGTGATTGTGTATGTGAGGTCTCAGTGGATACAAGAGGCTGTCCACTCCTCCACTATCCTGCAGGAGGAGAGTATCCAGTTGCACGCGGCCGGGTCAGTGGAGGGCCAGAAACCTACCTTCTCACGCAAACTAGCAAGCAAGCAGTTAGCCCTGCGTGTGAGTCTTGATAAACAAATGGTCAGTGTCTGCACACAGGGAGAATGCTATCAGGCTCTCATCATCTTCAAGGCTGCAATTTGACCTCCCATCAGATCATAGAGGGAGAAAAAAGCTTTATCATTCCCATCCCTGAACACGCAAACCATTTAGAACTCCTTTTTATTTAGTTTCCATTCAGACCTCTGGGGAGCACATGCAATCATACTCTTTCAATGTCACCATTTTTATTTTACTTTGTGCTGTATTTATTTACTTATTTGACTTGATCTCAACGCCAACTTCCTTCCTTTGGTGAACAGCGGTGCAGATGACCTGCTGCCCATTCTGTCCTTTGTGGCTCTGCGCTGCCAGTGTCCTCAGCTGGTGTCTGAGTGTGCTGCTTTGGGGGAGTTCATTCATGAAGGGTGAGTCATCATGATGACAAACAATGGAAAATGTATTTTGTTTGCAACAAATATTTCATAGCAGATTTGTCACGATTTTGAAGAAATGTGTATGTGCACGATACCCTTCCCCCATGTCGAAAAAGTTTACAAATGGCCTGTTACTTAGAGTGAATGTTCCTAAAGTTAACCTGATACAAATTGTAGCCAGCCTGCACAATAATCATCAGTGTAACAGCTCTGATTGATGATAGGATTTTAGGACAAAAACGTGGAAAACTGAGAAAAGATACAAATCGTTTTTGTCATGAATGTGTAATGGAAGGAAGGGAAAAAGGAGTCCATCGAGAGTTACATTCTTTTCACTGAGACTACTTTGACACGACACAGCATTTCTTTTTTAAAGGTCACCTATTATGCAAAATCCACTTTTTCATGTCTTTTATACATAAACATGTGTCCCCTCTGTTAAGGGATTCAGAAAGTTCCAGGACAAAATATCCTCTTTCCTTTTGTCCTGATCCATTTATATAAAAACCTGTCTGAAAATGAGCTGATCAGATTGGCCACTTTATGATGCCACCAGTTTGTTGGCTTGTGTAACCATTAGCCAAAACCAAACAAGGTAATACCTGCCCACCTTATCACCTGAATCTCCTCCTAGAGCACCATTTTTGTTTTGAGCCAATCACTTCGCAGAGGGGCGTGGCCAACAGCAGCTCATTTAAAGCTAGACAGAGAATCAGCACTTTTTGAACATGGCTGAAACGGAGGGGTTTATAGGATGCTACAACGATCTGTTTGCTGTTTCAGCCAAATACTTCAGAGACATGTTTTATAGCTGAGGCCTATAGTATATTGTTGTAAAAGACTATAATAGGGGACCTTTTAAAGGTGATGGGTTTAAAGGTTTTTTGGTCCTGATGAGCACCTTTTCCTCATGCACCTGTCACATAATTGTATCTGAACTTTCCAAATATAGACAGATACACAAATCTATTTGTGAAATGTGTTATTGACAGAATTATTAATAACATGGCTGATTCTTGACTGAAGAAGTGCAAAAAATGTCTTACATTATTTTGTATCGAGTGATGACCCCCGCCATTGGTCCTACAGTTTAAAACTTGACCAAGCGCCCATGGTAAGGAGCGTAGATCTTGAGCTTTCTCATCCTATGATGAAAAATGTGCTATACTCAAGGTGCATATCGAAAATGCTGCCCAATAAACACAAACTAACAAACAAGAAGGTGGTCATAAGGCTGAAGAAGGGTCTAGTAGTGGTCCCTCAGAATAAAAGTTTAGGGGAATGTCTGTCCCTGGTCCCTAGGCTTTCTAAACATGTGGCCCCTGAACAATACAGTTAATTAGTTCTTATCTATCTGTAACCAGAGGAGCAGAGGAACAAGTACTTCCAAAACAGGCACCGCACTACTACGATTAAGGAGTCAAAAGACTGTGGAATGTGAGAGGGATAACTGTGAGTAGTAGCAAACCCACACAGACTTATCACTACCTCTGCTGTAAAATGTCCTCTTTTGGCTGTAACTATTTTCAATAGAAACACTTACCGTAAATAAATTGCTTGGCAGACAGACTTTAGTAAAGCAGTGTAAGCACAAATCGATAGACGGGTGTTTGAAAAGGAGCTGGTGGAGACATCATTTTGATCTACTCTGTGCGGGCCAGTTCTTCCACACCAAACTCATCCAACCATGCCTTTATGGACCTTGCTTTGTGGGGCACAGTCATGCTGGAACACAAAAGGCTTTACCACTTTATGTGGTCTGCCACTTCGTGGCTGAGTTGCTGTGGTCCCTAAACGTTTCCACTTTGCAATAATACCACTTACGGTTTATCGTGGAATATCTAGGAGAGAAGACATTTCACGTACTTACTTGTTGCAACGGTGGCATCCTATTACAGTACCACGTTAGAATTCAGCGAGCCCTTTAGAACCACCCATTCTTTCACAAATGTTTGTTAAGACAGACTTCATGGCTAGGTGCTTGATTTTATCCACCTGTGGCAATGGGACTGAATGAAACACCTGAATTCAATGATTAAGAGGAGTGTCCCAATACTTTTGTCTATATGTATGTTAAGTTTTGTGACAAAGTTCTGTCCATAGACACACACAGACTATCAAGGTAAAAAAAAAAAAACAGCCATCCCTGTCGCTGCTAGTAATAAAGCATTTCTTTAAAAGGCTTTCTGCACACCATCAGTGTAGTTCCATCACAATAAACAGATTTATTTACAAGAGAGAACTGACAACTTTATTTTTCAACTTTAAAATGTCTTGCTCAGTAAATATTTTGTACACATTTTCAATACATTTTTATATTGTATCCTAGAATTGTGATGATAAAAAAGAAGTACCGATACAATATTTAAGACTTTTCTATCTGTATCTTAATCCTTCTCAAAAAGGCAGGCTCTAGTATGCATGTACATAGTTATCCCCCTGTGATGTCTGATTACATGGCTGTTGGCAGTGCAATATCCAATTTCTAGATAACATCTTACTCTTCGGATGTGAAGCGCTACACACTCTTTAGAAAAGTGTTGTGGTCTTAAGACAAAATTGCCAACCTAAAATTGAACACATATAAAGCATATAAGAAAGTAAGTTAGGCTTTGCACAGTAGGGGAGTGCAGGTGGTCTTGAGATACTTTATTGTTGCGTGTGAGTTGGGACTAGGGGTGTCACGGTTACCGGTGTAGACGGTAACCGCGCTAAAATATTTTGACGGTGAGATAACCTTCTGAATTTCAAAACACGGTGTTATGTCGGTGGGTTAAATTACCGCACACCGTTACACCGGGAGAGCTTTCATTTCCCTAATACTCCCACGGTTACACTGTATTACACTGTTACCGCGCTAAATACTTTGCATTTCAAAACATAATGTTATCTATGTGCGTTACTAGAGCTCTACACCACACACGTGACACTTTCGAACGTTCGCAGGCGCCACTAGTCCTAGGTTCTTTTATCACACTCTCTCACTTTAAGCATGGCAGCAGAAGAAGGAAGCCGCGATGGTACCATTTTTCCACCTTCTAAGCGCAGAAGATCAGAAGTGTGGTCCTACTTTGGATATTTAAAAAACTCCGAGGGGCAACTGGTGGAGGACGGTGCCCCCGTGTGCAGGACATGCCGGCGGAAGGTATCCGCGAAAGGGAGCAACACATCGAATTTGCTCACTCATCTACGAGACCATCACCCGCAGCTGCACAGCCAGTGCAAGGTATATTTGTTAATGTGGCCTCTTACAACGGAGCTTTTTTGTGTAACGTACGTCGACATGTTCAGCGCAAACAAACAGTGGGAGTTCGCACTGGTTTTATCAAGGGTCTACCGTCTACAGAAAGAGACCTCATTTCGCTAGTGTAAGGGGCATAAGCAGGGGGACGGAGCAGCTGTCAAGAAAATGGCCACAAACTCCAGCGTTTCATCGCCCGCCCGGCGCTCGCTGTTTCTTCTAACACTAACCACAACGCATACGGTCCCTTAATGTGTGAGGCTTGTGTACTTGTTTATTCCTCACTCTCACTTCGGTATGCGGTGGTCCTTCGACGTATGGGACACGTGGGAGATCGTCGATTTGTAACTCGGGCTAATGTATTTTCTTAATACCTAATTTTGTTAACCGAGTTTGGTGTCTATGGTAATATCTGGATACCTAGTGGCTCAGTCCGGCGCAAAGAAGGCAATTCGGTTAATTGATCCCGACCCGCTATAGTTAGGCTCAAATGTGCGTGTAGCACTACGTGGTACGTAGCGCCTTTACTGGTGTAAGCCTTGTAGCTCATTGCACAGGTTAGTTAAAGGGCAGCGGCGGACCTTTTCTCGAGGAAAGAGGGAGTATCTGTGCAGTTTGTGCGTCCGGTGTGTTGCGTCGGGGAGATTGCCGTGTGTTTGTAGATGTGTGTACGTGTCACTGTCTCTCTTCCCGGAGCTGTAATATATTTACGGGGGGACCGAGCTTCGTGATAAATTCTGTGGGACCCTCGTATTGCCTGAGGTGAAACGGGCGGGCCGGTGATTTTTTATAACGAATTTTTTTTATTTTTACGGTCACCAATTATTTTCTTAAACTGTTCGTTACAAAATTTACAGCAAAATAATTGCGATGTTGTCTGCGCCACTCCGCCCAACAGGCCAACCACTTTCCGTTTGCCCTGGACGAGCGTGACCGGGCACTCGCCGGCCGTTTTTTTTGACTGTATTTTTTTGTCGGGCTCCTTCCAATTTCCTCGTCACTGTCCATCGTACGTATTTCTTTCCTTCTTGTTCAGTCGTGCTGCTACCTAAACAAAGTCCAGCGTCCCGGCAGATTTTGGGAATTTAGTTAGCTAATTTAATACTAGCTTTAATATTTTATGTCCCATCTTCGTACACTGTAATAGGCCGCTTGTTTTGCACGTAAAACGTTTGTCCAAGACAAAGGTGTCTGGAAATAGGGTCGATAAAGGTTTTGGGACCTCCTTTAGAGGTACGAAAAAACAGCTCCTTGGTCGGTCGAATGAGGCCAACTCTGGCGCAGTGACGTGAGAGTTATACTACCGGCGTTATTTGTTCCGCAAAGCGCGAGCCCTGTAGTTACGGCTGATCAGCTGTTCAGTCCACTTGTCATCTTTGTCATTTTGCTAACCGATATCCTTTACAGGTGTAAATCTCTTTACTCCAAGATTCAGAAATTATGTGATCGGTAAAGATTGTCAGTTAGGACTATTCTGTCCTTCTGTCTTTCGCGTATTGTTACTATTTTATGAGTGAGTATTTTATCGTTCCTGTAAAACTTGTTACTGCTGTTTAGTAGGATAATAATTTTTGGTTTATACTTGTATACTCCGTTTACTCCTTCTTGACTATAGTTTAAAACATCATGTTCATCTTACCTCAATACGTTTTATGATAACGGGGTGTGTTTGCGGGCAATTAAAAGGAAGTAATAGTATGCTAGAAAAAGTGGTATGGTAAACCGTCCGCCTGATGTTCTTTTTTAGTAGTATGACCGCACTGACTTTGTCAAAAAAAAAAAAGAATCTCTGTAAAGTCTTATAGGGTATATATAGCATATGCGCTATGATTCGTCTCTATCCGGCGCGCCGCGCGCCTGGACCCCCGACTCAGCCCAAGCATCGGGAATAGCGGGTCGGCGATCGAAGCGTTGGTGCAGGAACTAGCTAACTTTCATGCACTTCTGCTAGGGGCATGTTTAGGGCATTCCATGCCACACCTACAGATAGCAAACGAAGCCGGGACAGCGCTCTAGCCTAGTGAATCTATTTGTGGATAGTTCAGCGGCCTATTTACTGTCAGGCTATTCAGTGATTTTCCCATCGATATAAAACTTAAGCACGTTTCACGCAAGTTGTAAGAATAGAAAAATTTAATTTTTCTGGCTGTGCAGGGACGCCACCACTTTATAGCGCGTAGCGCGTACGCGCCAGGGATAGCGGTACTGTGCATTAATAGCAAGTCACGGGATTTAATATTCGAAAAATAGTTGTTTTCCGTAGATAATTTAGTCCAGCATGTTGTTATTGTATTTGTTAACCAAACAATTTCTTTGCACGTGCGCCGGGTGGGAGACACACGATTACTTGTACTAGATGTCAGATAAGGAACCCTAAACAACGTGGGTTCACAAGCCGTCTTAGCTGTGAGTTCTTTCGTCTCTGATGCGCGTTTTTACGAAGGTATTCCTGTTGTAAACTGTATTTTGGGAGTTCTCAAGTTCAACTTCTTTCTTATTTTTTCCTTTCCCTATACATACCACATAATTTAGAATAGTCGCGGGAGCCTACTAACTAAAAAATACCGCAGTTGTCATACGACCAGATCGAAGTGCTTATTACAAAAATTCGAATCATGGTCAGTTGACCAGGAGATGTTCTGACGTCAGACTGGCCATCATAGTTTTGACCACCTGGAAGGTGGGGAGTCTGTCGACTTCGGCTGGTGGCGGTTATCGAAACATTCTCGCTGGCTAGTAGTAACTGACGCTGAAACCTTTGGCCTCCTGTGGGTGAGACGTTGGAGCACCCGGTTCAGAGGCGAGAGAGAGGCGCGCGTGTGTGAGGCTTGATGTTTTTCGTAGCATGTCCCCTGAATAAACACAAAAATATCTCTTCGTTTTGGTTTTAGGGGTTTAGTAGGACTTGTAGGAAACCGGTGACGGTTACGATTTGGTCGACTCGAAAATGTCAGGGACAAAAATGCGTAACTCATCTGGGAGGACCCACAGCCAGGTTGTCCCCCAGGTGCCACCTTTAGAAAGCCAGTGCAATACACCTGGTTTTAATGGTGCAATATCTATAATGCAGTAGGACAGTCAGAAAAAAGACAAAAAATACTTGTAATTCATTGTAATTGCCATTAAATCAATCAATCCGTTCTTCGGTCATGAACATACTCTTGATTCGCAAATAGCGGAATGTTACCGCAAATCATCCCGTGATTCGCATGGTTGCTTCAATCTCGTACGTGGGCGTCATCTACTAATTTTCGTCGTAACCCGCACGATGTACTGTAATTATAGTTCCAATTGTAAAATCTGTTAGCCCATAGTCGTCAAGCACACGTAATAGGGACTGGGTTCAGTTCTTCTTGATTAGTAATTACACAATGTGACGTCGAATAAGGTGACAGAGTACCGTATAGTTTCAATGCATAAGTTGATCGAATCTTACGCAATCGCGGCTAAGATTCTTACGCCTTGGTGTGCTCTCGGCCGCGGTAACGATTACATTTCCTTTACTATATATCTATTTAGATACGTTCAGGCCTATATTACACATGTAAGGGGAAAAATGGGCTTCCGTTTTCATAGCTCGTAAAGTCAGATTT
>NW_011356735.1:15058-22386 GCF_000735185.1 Notothenia coriiceps
AAAGTCATGAGTCGTGCTCCGCTCTGACTAAAAGGCCAGGGAGAAGAAGTGTGTTTTAAGAGTAGATTTAAAAACCCCTAGGGTCTGGGCCGACCTCACATGGAGGGACAGAGTGTTCCAGAGCCTAGGGCCAGCTGCTGCGAAGGCTCGGTGGCCTCGGGTTTTGAGCCTGGTCTTGGGCACTATCAGCAGCAGCTTGTCAGCAGACCTTAAAGCTCTGGCTGGGGTGTAGCGATGGAGGAGTTCGGCTACATAGGCCGGAGCCAGCCCATTTAGTGCTTTGAAAACAAATAAAAGGAGTTTAAAATCAATTCTGAACCGAATTGGAAGCCAGTGCAGTGAGGCCAGAATTGGGGTGATGTGGTCACGCTTTTTGTGGCCAGTGAGTAGACGTGCAGCTGCGTTCTGCACTAGCTGCGTTCTGCACTAGCTGCGTTCTGCACTAGCTGCAGGCGTTTAATTGACGCCTGGTCCATACCCACGTACAGAGCGTTGCAGTAGTCCAACCTCGAGGTAACAAAGGCGTTAATAACCATTTCTAGGTCTTTAAAAGATAAAAACGACTTGGTCTTGGCCAATAGTCGTATTTAAAAAAAGCAGGTTTTGACTACGGTGCTGACCTGCTTATCGAATTTAAAAGCGCTATTGAAGGTCACTCCAAGGTTCGTGATAGAGGGGAGGATATTATTTTTGAGGGAGCCCAGAGTATCAACCTGGGATGCTGGAGAAGTTGATAAGATATTTTTCTCTCCATGGTTTTTCATACAAACAATGAGATCGATCAACGTCATTGTCAACATGTCTAAAGCTAACAGCCTGGCTAACCTTCAAAGCTAGCAAAAAAATGACACAATGTTGAATCAGTGTTGTTGATGGGGAGGTGGATACAAGTAAATAATGTTGTTTGGGGGGCGCAGTCTGGACATTAGAGGGGCAGCACTGCTGCCTCAGGAAGTCATACCGTCCGTCGCCAAAACAATAAATAAGTGGTCTAAAAAGTGGATGACAAAATACACAGAGCCTTCCCCAGGCACCAGGAACTGGTACTGTTCTCTTGTTTCTTCCTTTTGCCATCAGAATAGCATTTTCTCAATTCTCCATTTCATGTGCATCCACACATTCTCCAGTCAAGTTTGTTTTTAATAAATCTCAAACTTTGCTTAGATAGTGGCAAACGCCATCTTTTGAGCATACGCATTGTTAATAACTGAGGAGCCTGTTGCTTATAGAGTAAATCCCGCTTTGATCTTTGAATCTAGTAGAACCTGCGTCCCAGTCGTTGGTCAATTATGATAATCATCCCGCATGTATAGAGCCTTGCCATTTGCTACCCTTTCTACAACGCTCTCCCAACAATATATTAGCAAAGAGCCTTATGTTACCAACATAAGGTATTCTGTCTGTGGCATTCTACAGATAAAGATCTTACATTTTGCTGGTATGATACCAATATACGGTCAAAAGCTCATTTTCACTGTCCATTCTTGCTGCGACTGATAGCGTCAAAAACAAACCCAGAAGAAGATAACAATGTAGGCTGCAACTTGCTTTATCCTCTTAGTAATATTTTCCCTTTTTTGTTGTAGGCTGCTGCAGTCCGAGAGATCACCCTCCCAGCATGCCCTGCTGCTCTGCAGAGAGAGCAGCAGAACCTGCAGCTCCCTGCATGTTCTCCCACTGACTCAACCAGTGCCTAGGAGCTGATTATTTAATCACAGGCTGGGCTTGGCCAGGACTCTGCTAAGTGTCTTCATCCTGCCGCACTGCTGCAAGAGCTAGCACTGGATAGTCAAAGGGACTGAATGTGGGAGAGATTGGAATCCTCTTAGGGAACCTTTGGAAGTGAAGCCATTGATTATATGAACGTGGACAGAATATATTGGTAAACTTTATTCCATGCTAATTCTTTTTTTATTCTTCCCTGAATAAGGAAGCCAACCACCATGTGCTTCAGTTATAGCATTTCAATGTTTTAGGAAAGCCACTTGAAGATGACAACGCCTATTTGAATGGCATTTTTTCTTAACTTTCCTTTTTTATTATAAACACATGGCGCAAACTCAGACTCAACTAGATTTTTAAGACTATAAAATAAGAAATGTATTTGATGCATTTGGGGTGAGGCTACACTCGATGATGGCTGTGTTTTGACTAAATCTACTGGAGAAAGAGATCTAACACACTGGAGGAGCACAGGGAGAACAGTGTATAGTGTATGTCAACAGTCACCATGTTGGTTAACCTTTTTTCATTTACATCAGGGTGAGGGTTAGGTGGTACTGACTGGAGGTAGTAATGCATTTGCACTCCGTTATTTTATCTGTCAGTGTATGTGTTGCAAGCCTTGCCACAAAACGTCTATCTTTTTAATGCCAAGTTTAAAAATCAACAAACCCTCCAGAGATAAGGTAAAAAGTAAACTCATTGTCACAGCTTCTCACCCATTTCCCAACTACCTCGACAACTACACCGAACTGGCACGCTTAATAATTGGAAATGGATTATCCATCGATCTTGGGGCACTTTTCAAACTGTAGCTGTATGGTATTAAACAGATGGTGTCATGTTGACTGGATGTGACAAGTTCTTTAGTGATATTCGACATTTTAAAAATGCAATGATGTCCTTCAAACTCATTGCTTTGAAAAACATGCATAGTTTTAGTCCGTTAGTGACTAATCACGTTTACTCGATTGACCGTTCCCAAAAGCATGATGTTTTTTCTCTAGTGTGCTTTTGTCCAGTCCAGGCAGACATTGGTTTAAAGTGCACCAATCAGCTTGAGTTGTGGTTGCATTAATGTATTTGAAACTTCAAAATGAGTACCAAGTGTGCTGTTGTGGTGCCTCTAGATATCTGTAATCATGGTAGTTGATGGCAGTGATATAAAAAGTACTAAATGCTTAATAAATTGGCGGCTAAAATCTGCAAATATATTGTTTGGTTGTTTTGAAGACACACCTGAAGCGGACTGGCATCCAGTGTAACGGCTTAAAAAACTGCAGTTTTAGAAATGTTCATTTTATTTAGTTTGTTTTGTTGGCTTGCTTGAATTGAATTTGTTTTATGTCTGCATGGGCCCAAAATATGTGAAAATATGTCCTCAGAACTGTTTTGGTTTTAGTAGCTGCTTTTTGTGACTTAACACCAAAAACAGATTTATGTCTATGTAACACATCTTTATGTAATTATAATTAAAATGACTAACATGCTTGCAAAGTGGATGAATCCACTTCATTGATGTAATGTACATGTTGGCATTGTTTTTGAAAACGTTTGTTATTATATAACAGTTTTACTGTGAAAGGCTGGGAACGTAAGAATGACTGATGAATGTGTGTTTGAGAGATGGGTCAATAAAGATAATTATTTAAATAAATGAATGTGTTGTGGTCTATCTAGATATCTGACTTCCCTCAGCAGCAAAGAAGCTTTAAACAGGTCCTAATCGTCTTCATATTCATATTTAGTCCCTCGACTGTGACATGTCTCCATGCTTTAATGTTCAAAAAGCTCTTTCTTTTTCTCAGACTGCCTGTCCTGCAGCTCCTCTTTTCACCCTCTGTCTGAAACCAGAGCCCAGTCTGCTCTGATTGGTTAGCTGGAGTGCAAGTGTTACATAGTGATGTCACTGCGTCAGAAGTAAACAAAGGAGTCCAGTGGATGCGTTTCAGGCAGGGGGGTTGGGGAGTTTCTTGATAACCGCTACTACAAAGGTGGTAATCATCTGTCTGTGTCAACCCGGACTTTCTTCATCAGGCTTAAAAAAGGAGGCGTTGAGTCCGTCATTTGACTCTTCTTCCATACAAGAACTAGATTGATGGCTGCCAACTATTGCCTTCTAAGAATAAAGAACATATTACAGCTTGAGGCAACCTGTTCCTAAAAACAAAAAAGGAATGTTGGCAGAAATGTACTAATCTGTTAACTGCTAATTCATAAGTAACCAATTTACCACCCGTTGCAATATGTGCCTCGTGTTTATTCCTCACTACACAACTGCACTTTCTGCAGCTTTAAACATGTATATATTTAAAATGTATTCTCAAGAATCCTTTAATGAAGGATACGTAAAATATGTACGTTATGTGGAAACACGGCCTATGCAAACCAGAAAAAAAGAAAATAGCTGATAACTGGGTTCTACAGTTCTTGTAATGTTTTGCTAGGTGTTTTGCTAGCTCTTTCATAAATAATAAATAATCTTTCTTCCTGAGGTTTGATAACTTCTAGTTGACAACAAAGACAGAAGCTTCAGACTCTGTTCGGTTAGCAACAGACAGAAGATAAGCATTTGGACAGGAAATCATTAGGATGCTCTTTACTGAGAGGAAACAGTTCAACACTTAAAGAAGAGACAGGCCCTGCCTCTTCACACCCTGGGGTAACAGGATCTGGTGTGACATGTTTTACTTTGTTGTGTTTTCCTCGGCTGATACAGGAGGCACTGATGGGCACATGGAAGAATAGCAGCAGAAGCCTGTGAACGTGAAGAAAAAACAACATGCCACTCTGAATCAGTCAGAACATCACCAAGAGCCACAACACCACCCAGCATGTCATCATCCTCCCCGGGCCTGGGCTCCTTTCTCTCAATGTTCCTGTCGCACTGAGTGTTCTTTTTCTCTCTTTCCAGTTCACTTACCTTGTCGCTCCCAAACCAACTGTAATTTCAGAGTTCCTTGGGTCCATTTCAGGTCAGTGAGGTGATTGCCTCTTGCTTTAGGTTTCAACACCAAGCATGATACAGTACAGTATACACTATAATATGACTACATGTTGTAGTGACATATACTGTATCTTAAACACATCCAAGCACTAACAAAATGCAATCTAAGTATTAAAAAAAGTTTCCGAGTGCCTTGGTTCATGAGTAACCTTGTAGAGCCAGACCTCTCTCCACAACGCTGTGTCAGTGCTGGAGAATGGTCTAGCAGCCGCACCCATCATCATTCTGCAACCCAGTCTCACGGCATTTCATGTTATAGTCACAACATTTAATCTATTGATTCGTGTTCACCAACACGATTTTCCCCTTTTTTCGTGTCACACAGAACGATTATAAAAGCAACGTATTTCTGTTGGTAGTATGTTTCATGCCTGCACCACGTCTTTTTGTCCGGTCGGGTTTTGGAATACCGGAAGCTGTGTGGTTCATAAAAACATTTTCTTACTCAATATCTTTCCCTAAGCCTAACCCTATCCATTTTATTTTAAATTGTATAATGTCGTGGTTTTTTTGCCGTCCGCAAGGAAAATAAATGGGGCTCAGAGTCTCAGAATACTGAAATCTGTATTTTTTGTCATCTCTTTTTCCTTCTATTTTGTTATTATTTGGTGCAGGCACGAAACATACTACCAATAGAAATACATTGCTTCTAAAATCGTTCTGTGTCAGAATACTGAAATCTGTATTTTTTTAATCTGTTTTTGTTATTATTTACATTGCTTTTAAAATCGTTCTGTGTGACACGAAAAAAAGGGCGACATCGTGTTGGTGAACACGAATCAATAGATTACATTTCGTGACTAACACGAAATGCCGTGAGACTGTGTTGTATACTGACAGTTATCATCCGGTGAGTTGGAATATAGCTGGTGAGTAATCTCTTCAAACACATTGCATATTTGCATAATCTGTAATGGACAAGATGTTGGTATAGGGAGCTATCTGATATCAGTTTGAGGTTTGGGTAGTATTGATCAGCCCTGTTTGAGCGGGATTTGGTTGAATGCAGGTAAAAAGTAAGCTTGAAATGAGATTATTAACTTGTTGGGAAACAAATTGTTTGTAGACGTCTTCCCTAAAGTCTTACTCCATTTTCATCAAGTTGCCAATAGAACTGTTACAATTTGCAAAGCACAGAAAAAGTGTTTGGGCCCCGGATGTTCTCATTATGATCTGTTGTAGCATGCAGAGGGTGGTTTAAGGTAAAGGAAAAAGTTTAGAATTTTAAAATGTTTTATTCTATTTTCTGCTGAGAGTAAGGTAGTGTCTGTATTCTGAATATGAAGCTACAGCCAGCACACAGTTAGCTTACCATGAAGACTGGGCCGGGGAAACAGCTAGCTTGGTTCACTCCAGTGCCAACTTCTCGAAAGCTTGCAATTAAGACATATGTTGTTCTCTCACTGTGGGTTTCTTTGAGTAATAAATAGATCAGGTTTGACATGTTAAATTGTGAGTGGTGTTGGTAGCTGCACCTGTATTTTTCCTTTGGACAAACCCAGGCTAGCTGCTAGGCTAAGCTAATCCCATGCTAGCTGTAGCTTCATATTGGAGGAAAGGAACGAGTGCTGTTTCCTCCAAACATGGTGTGGTAGAATGTTCGTTCACCAGTTTGCCTTAAACCCTTAACAAGACCACATTTTGAACCAATTAGTTCATAATTGACTACTGTGTGTGACATGCTGGCATACGACTGTGTTTACTAGAGTGTTTTACTGCAGGGTCAGATTGTGGGGAACACCCTCTCAGAGATAGCGTGACTGAAGAGTTCTGACTCTGCTTCCCTGACCACAAAGCTGCTGCCGACACAACTCAAGCCTCTGGAGTGTGTATCAATCATTACCAAAGCAACAAGCGTGCAAGCAGCTGTTCCTAAATACTGCATTCATGTGGTGATCATTTATCTATCCTCTTTTTACAAAACGCTATTTCAATCAGGATCAGAACGTTTTGATAAAGGTGTATTTATGTGTATGGTCTTTGGTGATAAGACCCATTCATGATATATATCTTAAGAAGGAGGCTGTTGAAAGTAGAATGAACATAAAGGTAGCCTTCCTGATCAAACTAAGGCTGAGCTTCATAACTCGTAGTGACTCTGTGGCAAAGTCCTGCACGGGTCTGATTGTCAAGACCCGCTCCCGCCCCGCACCCGCGACGTGCAATACCGAACCCGCCCCGCTACCCGCACATATTGCCAATTAGTTCCGCAACCCGACCCGACCCGCCGGCACAAGATCCGCAACCCGACCCGAACCCGCATATATATAAGCAGTGAAAAAATGCAATTAGTAGCACACGCAGTTGCATATTTGGCTCAAAAAGCCTGGGATGTTGGTTATTTTCTGCATCTAAGATGACACCAAAAGCCTCCCAGACGTTGGATTTCGCTCTTGAGGAAGAGTTATTGAAAATGCTGTATTCTCCGCTAGAGAGCTTCACCTCAGCCATTTAGAATGTGGCGCGCTCAGCAGCAGATTGATGCGCTGCAGAGGTTATGAATATGCTCGGTCCCGCGGGGGAGAGGTCTGAGGATTTAAACATTAAACTAAATTATTATTATTTAAATATATTTATTATGCAACACCCGCAACCCGAC
>NW_011356736.1:0-5973 GCF_000735185.1 Notothenia coriiceps
TTCTAATAGTTATTTTTTTTTACCATAAGTAAGGATCATTCGCGACTGAAACCCCACTTCCCTTCCAAGTCCCTTCGCGTAATTTCGGTGTTCTTGTTAATTGAATACAACCCAACTGGACTACGCCGACTGACAGTACCCTCTACCCCGCAAACCTATAAATGTTATACCGAAAGTATCTCTTTTGTCCACCCGACAACACACTATCTATTGTACTATTCCTACAAACACACAAACTTTCTACAAATCCCCCTTACTCATACACAGCGGACAGATTCTCAGGAGACAGTACTGAGGGTAGTAACTAACCCCCTAGACCGGATTCCCGTCTCCTGTTTGTCGTGTGTGGTGTGGCCCGCTTTGAGGAGGGCGTGGGGGACACGTATTACAACACTATGTTATTATAACTTTCTAGCCCGGCGAGGAAACAAAGACTGAATATCCGGCAAGGACTCTGCACAAAGTATTGTTGCCACCATCATTGGACTCGGCCGCCTCATGGAGACCCGTCTCACGAAGCACTAATCCACTTACTAAACATACAAAAACGGTAATTTCGTCTAATAACAATTGGGGAATTAGGACCGACGAAACTTAAAAAGGGAAGAAAACTCTTGGGCGAGTATATCCTTGCCGCCGCCTCCGTCTCTAAGACGGGTTGTCCAGGTTCATGTTTTTTTGTAAGAGCGAGGCGCATGTTCAGAAGGTTACGGAGCGGGGGGGTCGATGAATTGCCTGCGACGGAGGTAGCGGATGTACTGGGAAGAGCCTCAGACGCCAGGAGGTCTTGTGTCCCGGACCGAGGAGCGTAAAGGGACGACCGAGACGTGACAACCACTGGCCCGGCAAGGTCACAACCCGCAGGGGGTTGGGGAGACCTTACGTCGAAGGACGGCTCTACGGCGTACGAACGGAGGGAGCCTTTAGAAGTTTATACGTAATTTTTTGAGTGGGACAAGTGGACTGGAAACTGGTGGGATTGTGTAGTGTTCCAGGGGACCCCGAAGGTCGAGGATGACGATAATAATGAAAAAATTGAAATAATAAACGGGCGAAAACAAACAAACAAACAAACAAACAAGTGGGGACATTTTCCAGACAGACCCAGGAACTATACCCGGGCCCCGATATTGTTCTAACAGTAGATAGTAATATGTAATATAACTAATTTCCATTCCATTCATTTCCTACTTCTTTGGGTCGAGCTTCACCGCGATCTCAAACTTTCATGTGTCGGACCTTTTTTAGACGGTGAAAGGAATGTTCTCCGCGGAGGGAGGTTGTGTCGTGCTTCGCCGCGTGGTCACTCGCGTACTCCACCGTACTCTATACAAAGCACCCCGTGTCTACCTTCCGACTCCGTCCGTCCATCCGTAGAGTCAATAGACCGGCGCCCGGCTCCCGTCTATTAACCTGGAAGCGAAAAATATTTCGCGGTGGTGCCGAAGGTGTCTACTTTATAAACATACGATAATAATAGGTTCGTATATTAGATAAGTAACCGATAGCCCTACATTCTCGTTAAGGTACCTTATATTGGTTTTTCACAAAGACTTTCACTTTAATTGCGAATGGGATTTTGGGAAATTAGGTGTTTATCTCGTTTACTGCTGGGTGACCCAAGTCTCAAGGCCTGCAGGATGTGTAGGAGATAAATCATTAATTCTACAAGACTTTAACTGCCTTATATCTGAAAATGTATCCGGGAATTCCCCTGTTAATTGCAAGGACTATTGATAATTAACAGAGAGACCCTAGGGGCCTCTTCTTGGTATCTGCTAGGCAGAAGTCACTCAATGCAGCAATCACAAGTTTAACACACATTCTATATAAGGTGACATTAAAATGAATATACCAGATTGAACTTTCCTGCCATAACACGTTACTTTAATACTTCAAATAATTCAAATAATACTTCAACCGGCAGCCAGTGTAGGTGGATGAGGGTGGGGGTGATGTGTTGCCAGGGCTTGGTGCGGGTGAGAAGCCTGGCGGCAGTGTTCTGGACGTACTGGAGCCTCTCCAGGGATTTTCTGGGGACCCCGGACAGGACTCCATTGCAAAAGTTGAGGCGGGAGGTGATGCGTGTACAAGCGTTTCTGCCACAGTCAGAGAGTGAAGGCTGGAAATGTTTTTGAGGTGGTAGAAAGCTGATTTGGTGACAGATGTAATGTGCGCCTGGATGGAGAGGGTGGTGTCCAGGATGATTCCCAGGTTATCAAGTATCAAGTATTTGAAACAGATATTTACATTAAATTCAAATTTACATTAATTTGCCATTACCAGACCAGTTATGACCACTAATTTCAGACAGTATAATAATTTCACACCTCCCAGCAGAACAGATGTAGAAGCAGTAGCTAAAAAGATATCACATCTGTATTCCTTTAGAAAGTTATATTAAGTAATAACTTAAAGATCCTCCGGGCACCATCCCTTGCTGGTGCGTTAGTAAAATAAACCCTGAGCAGATGGAGCGTAGAGTTTGCTTTAGGGCGCTTTTACGGCAGCGGGTTGGAGAGGAGGTAGATTCAAAAAGTCTTTGGGCTGGTGATATCTAATGACCTTTTTATTCAGAAGAAGACAGGGGAGATGCAGCAGTGCACACAAATAAACACTCAGAGAGCAATTATTATTTAATAAATTTCCAACTGAGCATGTGGCAGAATCAATCCTTTACTTTTATTTTTCCCACAAGGAGAAATGGAGAAAAAGAGACGGACGAAAGGAGCAGTGAGTGGAACTAAAGGTCAAGAACTGGGGTCAAAGTCTGGGTTCTCGGAAAGCATACTCATATTTGTGTGTGTGAAAAAGAGGGGTTTGATTATTAAATGAAACGTACGTCTTTGGTTGTCCTTGCATCACAGGCAGAGGAACAGAGACACAGACAGAAAGGGGAAAGATATGCCCACGGGATTGAGCCCCTATAACTCTTTTATTTCAATGTTTTATGTATTGCTAATAGAGGGGTGCAGGAATGAGTCCTAAAGCCCAAAATGACTTAGTACTGTACCACTTCCTGTTTCCTCGTCTTGAAGTCAAAGGAATTTTGAATGCATTTTTGGTTAGTAGCAGAAATAAGGTCTGTGTTTAACACAAGCTAAGGAGATTTTCATCTTGAATTCCCCGACTAAATACGTCAGTAAATACTCCAATGTATGAAGGTTCAATGTATCATTAAAAAAGGCGGTTGTTAACAAGTGACTAAATAAACTACAAAACGCATCCTGTCGAACATTAGCCACCTTTAGCTTAGCGGTGGTGATGCGCAGCAATGAGACAGTGCTAAAGTTAATTTATAGCCTAACATAAAGATTTAAATCTGGCGATAGCATTAATGCTTTGAAAAGTGGGGTTAAAATGTCAAGATTACCCTGCTGAACAAAATGTGTGGAGTATCATAAACATGTATTGTCACAGATATTTTTTTCTGCTCTATACCAAAATCAAATGGAAAAATCTATTTGCTTATGGACTTCAGATGCTAACTGTGGTGGAAAGTCCACACTTACTCACCTTCTAAGAAAAGAACAACTACAAGTTTAAACCAAATTTGTGTAATTTAATAAAGAGTTATAGCATTTAACATAATTAATCCATTTCCAGCTGGAAGGACAGATAACCTGCACCACTGATGTAGCACACAGATCTGACCCTCTGTCATTTATACAGAGGAGCAGGAAAAAGAAAGGGACGTAAGACATGCCAATTATAACAGGTAACATCCGTATGATAATTGCCTGACAACGGTCCAGTGGCACCCTCCTGTCTGTCGAGTGTAAGAGAACAGAAGGTAGACAGTCTTTTGTATTCAAGGCGTGATGAAGCCTGGGAATGATATCTGTAGTTTACATTAGGACTGATACATTTAGTCTGTGAGAAATCAAACCAAGAAAGAAACTTATAATTATATATATATATCTATATATATATACATATATAATTAAATGAGACTTGTGATAAATTGCTACAACACTAACATTTCGGTCGGGCTACATAAATCTATCAACACTGCACCACTCTGTACTGTTTTTTCTATGAATTTCTGCTGCTCATTCACACACCAATGCCAACCCTTTGATAAGTGGAGAACCTGCTGCTAAGCATTATGGTCCATTTGGACACAATGGTTAAAACATTAAAGCATGCCATTACCAAATCTCTTTTTTAGAAGCATGTTTGTGAACATAATGTGTTTAAAGCTTCAGCCTTTCAGTCAATGACATGTTTTTTATATAGCCTAATATGACAAGTGGCATGTTTTCCTCGGGGGCTTTTGAATCTGAAAAGTATTCTACCCTTTTTTCAGTAGACTTTAAGAAGTGCTTAAGATTTCAACAAGACATCAAAAATGTTCTTTCATTGAACATTATTAAGCATTTCAACCATATGTATGTGAACAAATGTTGCTCTCATTATTAGCACGTATAGGAGTTCAATACTATGATGTTCTTTTCCTTGCTTTACTTTTATTGAAGGTGCAATTAAATTAAAAGACATCACATTTATAATTAAAACATGACCAACATCTAATACAATTGCATCATCAAACAGCCAGAATTGGTGACAGACATTAAAGGTACCTCCTATATATCACAACATATGAATTGCATATATACACACACAGTATGCATTGAATACAATTGTATCCAGCTTGTGTAATAACCAAATGCAATAGTTTGGTGTTCAGAGAAACATTATTCATAACGTTTTTTTTTCTGTCAAACAAAAGCTCACACAGTGGATAATCCTTTGTACTCGCCACATGTATTGTGATATCTTTCCTTTGTTTGAATGGTTCTTTTGAAATGGTGTATTGGTAAATCTGTAGGTTGATAGTGTGTTCTCACCACGTAGATATAGACATTACGTATAAGTCGTGTTGTCACTATGGTAACACTACGCCATTGTCAATAAGGTGTATACTGTAACTCTCTGGTTTTTGGTTTTGTTTAAAGAGTCCCTATTATGTTTTTTTTTCTGTGTTGTGTTCAATATGTTTTTGTTCATGTAAATGGTCTGCAAAGGCTAGAATCCCTGTGCTCCCTCTAGAGGGAGTTTCTCTCCAACACACTCCCCACTGCCTAAAACCCCTCCATTGGACTCCTTTGTTTACTTCTGTAACATAATGACATCACTATGCAACACTTCTATTGGCTAGCGCTCCAACACATTTTACATTGTCGTCTGCAGGGGGGGGACATCTCTAGCAGGTCACAACAGAGCAGACTGGGCTCTGGTTTCTGACAGAGGGTGAAAAGAGGTGCTGCAGCCATAGGCGAAGTTTGGGGGGGTTCCCGGGGTGCCCGGCACCCCCTGGTGGCCGGAGTCTTTCTTTTTTTTTTTTTTTTAGTTATGATGTACAGATAGTAGGTGGCCTAGATACATATAACTCTGGAACGCTATATCAATAAATAGCAAACTACAATAAACAATAATAAATTTAAATACCACAAACATATTGTCTCAGTGTGTACTGCTGTCAGAGACAGAACATTACTCAAAAATGAGTCTACACAGACGATCTGTGCAGCTGCTGCGCCCTCACACGCTGCACGCACATGCGCACTTTGAGCACTCAAATTCAGACAAGTCGAGTCTGCCAGCCGCCAAAACCTGACAGGAGAAGACTAAAAAAATGGATATACGCAGGTTCTTCGCAACCAAAACAACTCCAGTTTCGGATTCAAGTTCCAGCGCCACCGTTGCTGCCACCCAAGCTGCACCTGCTCCGGACCCGCCAGTCCCGCCTCGCCGTCGACCAGAAAACGCCACCACATCTTGGCGGCGCGGTCCGGTGCAGCCGCAGCTCCGCGCGCGCTGTGCAATCGCTGTGAGACAGCCTCTGATGCGGTCAAACCTTCCCAGTGACCTAGGGAGATAAAAGTGTGGGCCCCAAACAGCCCAGTGCTATCCGCGTTTTCCAAGACCAAAACATTGGAGATAGTAAATCGGTCTGCTTTTCTGCATTTT
>NW_011356736.1:6018-6225 GCF_000735185.1 Notothenia coriiceps
GGAATTCCCCTGTTAATTGCAAGGACTATTGATAATTAACAGAGAGACCCTAGGGGCCTCTTCTTGGTATCTGCTAGGCAGAAGTCACTCAATGCAGCAATCACAAGTTTAACACACATTCTATATAAGGTGACATTAAAATGAATATACCAGATTGAACTTTCCTGCCATAACACGTTACTTTAATACTTCAAATAATTCAAATAA
>NW_011356736.1:9477-10060 GCF_000735185.1 Notothenia coriiceps
TCCAACACATTTTACATTGTCGTCTGCAGGGGGGGGACATCTCTAGCAGGTCACAACAGAGCAGACTGGGCTCTGGTTTCTGACAGAGGGTGAAAAGAGGTGCTGCAGCCATAGGCGAAGTTTGGGGGGGTTCCCGGGGTGCCCGGCACCCCCTGGTGGCCGGAGTCTTTTTTTTTTTTTTTTAGTTATGATGTACAGATAGTAGGTGGCCTAGATACATATAACTCTGGAACGCTATATCAATAAATGCAAACTCAATAAACATAATAAATTTAAATCCACAAACATATTGTCTCAGTGTGTACTGCTGTCAGAGACAGAACATTACTCAAAAATGAGTCTACACAGACGATCTGTGCAGCTGCTGCGCCCTCACACGCTGCACGCACATGCGCACTTTGAGCACTCAAATTCAGACAAGTCGAGTCTGCCAGCCGCCAAAACCTGACAGGAGAAGACTAAAAAAATGGATATACGCAGGTTCTTCGCAACCAAAACAACTCCAGTTTCGGATTCAAGTTCCAGCGCCACCGTTGCTGCCACCCAAGCTGCACCTGCTCCGGACCCGCCAGTCCCGCCTCGC
>NW_011356737.1:0-3182 GCF_000735185.1 Notothenia coriiceps
AGATCAGGGAGCAGATATAAGATGGTACTTTATCCAACATGGCTTTGTAAATGAAAATGTACCAGTGACTGAGCCTCAGTACAGTAAGTGATGGCAAAACCGCCTTGGTTTACAGTGTACAGTGATGCGTAAGTGCTTTACAGTTTCTCAGTGCACTGTGATAGTAAAACCTTATTGTGGTGTAATTATATATCCAAAGCAGTCAGAAGTCAGAAAATCATTAGTGATGCTTAACCACTCAGAAGACAGCCCATCAAAATGAACACTTTGGGACCTTTCAGAGAGGTATTTCATCTTCTACATATAATAACGGACAAAGTAAAGAAAGAAGTGTAGGCTATGTTTAAATGTTCGGAATTTGACCGTGTATGATGGTCCTCTTGAGTTGCCGTACAGCCAATGGCGTACAGCCATTGCTCCGTTTTCATGTTTTTTTAACATGTTTTTCACAAACATTTTCACACGCTAGGAGCATAGGAATAATTCAATTCGGTTCGTCATGATCTGTAGATGTGATTTGCCCCCGAGCACCCCTGGGTAAATTACCGTACAGCCAATCACAATGCGTACAATGCGTGACGTCATTGGTAAGAGACGGCCCCCGAACACATATGGTACCCCGAACACATCTGGTACCGACACCGGCCATATTTGTCAAGTTACTAGCAAACCAAATCAAGTGATTCCTTGGGCAAGACACTTCACCCCAAATTGCCACAGTGGGGATGGCCCACAGTATTAAATGTATGTAAGTTGCTTTTGGATAAAAGCGTCTATTAAGTAGTTCATTTTATCACTGTTTTGATTACTTAACGTTATCATACCAAACATTATCTTATATTGTTTGAGTCCCAAACCCTCTGTAATAATCTTCCTCAACCAGTCATTGACCAAATATTTTGACTGTTTTAAGCTGTTTTTTCAAACCCATCTTTACAGCCACAGCCAAGTCACACACTCAATCTGGTGAGGCTGCCTTATGGTTCTTAACTCTGAGTGTCATCTCCATTGCTTCAGAAGTTTCCATCACATTCATTACTTAATGATTACTGCAGGTGTTAACATTTGATCGGTTGCTGCACTACTTCTAAAACATTATGAGGTTCAGTAAAGAAACATTTATGTTTGAATAACTTAAAACCAGACTATCCAAGATGTGTTTGTTTATGTGCAGAAGAAAAAGATAGTAAATTGGACAAAAGCAAAAAGAACATTTAAGAGAATATGTTTTTATTGAGACATTAAGCATAAATGAGGTTAAAGCTGAAAATGTAATGATGACATTTAGCATTATTATGATTGGGCGGCACACATTTCAATCAAGTTTTGAATCATAATGCAGTACATGAAAGAACAATCACTTGCAAAGCTATATGGGATTACACAGTAAACAGTGGTTAATAACACAATTAAAACCACTTCTAACCCACAAGGCAGGAAAAATAAATGGATATTCTCAACTAGCCGCTTTTTTTAGTTTTCAAAAGAGGCCAACGGTTGGTATTTGATCTTTGATGCTTTGACTTTGTACAGGGCCACTGCAGTGATCATTCCAACGGCTGCAAGAAGACATCCAACGATGAACACCAGGTTCAGATTCATGGGGGTCCCTGGAGGAAAAGAGAAGCATAATTTAAATGTCAACATTCGGCTGTCCACAGAAACAACGAACCGTGAAGAAAAACTCAGATCATGTCAGTTACTGTGCTTATTAGGTATTTTACAATATTATATATCATGTGTTTTTATGCCATATTTTGTGCTTTTATGTAACTTTCAACAATATGTTAAACCAAAAGGAGAACTATGAACGCTAAGCTAACTACTGTAAAATGATTTAATTAAGTTTAACATTTTTTACCAAGTTGTGTTTCTTAATCTATGCATTTTTAAATAAACTTGTTTGAATGGTGATTTTCATAGGAATAGATGTGTAGGCCAAATTGGTTGATTGATTGCCTCTGTTAAATCCCCAGTGTTTTAAGCAAGTTGAAGCAGTTGCAACTTTACTTGTATTGGTTACTCACATAATCATATAACTAGCCTATTATATAGATGAACACATGCTAGTAAATACATTTATTTTACTACCCTTTATATACCTGTACATGTTAAAGTATATACAATGAATTATACTAACTGCATACCTGTACACATGTGCTTTACCACATGTATTTAAGCTGATAATATATTATATATGTACATACTGCACAACATATTCACATCACCACCCATTTACATTACATGCTTCCTTTTGGCAACATAATAAACCATAATAATGTAAAATATCATTTTTTCGCTGATGATACTCAGCTTTATATCTGCATTTCACCAGGAAACCCCAGTTCTTTAAATGCAATTCTAATTTAGGAGTAGATGTGTAGGCCATGTGTAGCAGTTGGAGTAGATGTAGATGTGTAATCCAAACAAGTTGTACTGTACGTTTATAGAGTCCGGAAAACATGATAAAAATACACAGAGCCAAGTATCTAGATGCGCTCTGAGTAGTCAGCTGTATGATAGCATAAGAGTCTGCCAGTGTCAGTGCAGTCTCTTTTCCTAAGTCCTGATGAATCCTCTTTCACATATTTCCTTAAGGAAAAGTGGTTAGAAAAAGACATAGGACCTAATTTTCACTTTTTCAACCGTAGCCTCAAAGTAGGCAGGTGTTCTGAGGGAAAACGTACCTGGGCTCCGGGTGCTCTCCACTGATCTCTTCAAACGCAGAGGACCCTGGGAAATGAAGTGCCTGGCGCTCTGAGTGATGGCCTCTCTCTTGCGGTGAGTATGATGCCCAGTAAGGGGGGAGTTGATGCACCCCTGTGAGCACCTGGTGCCGCTGCTCCCTGCCTCACACATCAGCACTGAACAGCTGATGTACACCTGAACGCAAAACAACACGCTGTCATTACATCAGCAGATATACAGACTTCTCATCAAGTGGAAGAATAACAGAGCTGTGGTCGGATCAAAGACAAGATATATTGACACTTTTGTACTTTTACTTTTGTAAAAATGTCAGACTACATGCAACA
This sequence comes from Notothenia coriiceps, assembly GCF_000735185.1. Taxonomy (NCBI): domain Eukaryota; kingdom Metazoa; phylum Chordata; class Actinopteri; order Perciformes; family Nototheniidae; genus Notothenia; species Notothenia coriiceps. The sequence goes on from NW_011356737.1 coordinate 3,036, forward strand.
GAGTATTCCTACACTGTGGTATTAATTATTTGGATTAAGTAAAAGATCAGAGAGTATAGACACATATTAGATTGTTCACCTGGTCGTGCAAGCCGAGGAATTTGAAGGCCTCCATGCTGAACCTGAACTGTCTCGGGTTGGCCCTCT
>NW_011356738.1:0-5000 GCF_000735185.1 Notothenia coriiceps
ACGTGTTGTTGTGATGACGTAATCAAAACGCGGCGACAAGCACGGCGCGCGACCATGCTCGCGGCTGGCTCACAGCCAACATGTCTGCCGCTTGGAGATATTTAAAAATATCAGAGAGAGAGGCGCGGATTGCGATTTGTAAAACGTGTTCAGCTGACATTTCTCGAGGGGGTGTAACTGCAAAGACTTTCACCACTTCGGGATTACTCCACCACTTGAAATCAAAACACCCGGACAAATATGCGGGGTATGATCAACGTAACCCTGTTCTCTGACATTCGGTGATATTTTTTCGGTGCTAGCCTTTTTAACCATTTTCGGCCGATAATTTTCGGTGGCCGAATATTCGGTGCATCCCTAAAAAAAAGGTAATATTGTGCAATCTTCCTATGTGCTGTGTAAGCCTGTCAATAACATAACTTGATTCTCCTCACTATCTTTAGTTTCATATCATAGCCTAACCTTGTCTTTTATCAAATTCTATAAAAAAAAAAAAAGAAGGTAATAGCAGAGATTATCATCTTCCCAAAAGGTCAAGGACTTGAATCCACATAAGGAAGGACCCCCAAACGGAGGTCTCATATTATTGCTTTAATAGGTGCATGGCAGCAAGAATAGTCCCATCAAAACATCCGCCTTGAACACGTCCAGTTTTGCAAACCCGCACCAGCAAATGTTCTCCAAATGAAATTCAGACACCTATCAACCCGTGATCAAACACAACAAGATCCATTTTCACTTCGGATTTCTCCCAAAAAGAATCATCGTCTGCCCAACTGCATTTAAAATAGTTTTTCACTACTGTGATTTTATTTATTATTCATTTAAAAACTAAAATGCGGGTCTTTGTGAACATAGATCAGAACTAATGAGGTACCACAGAGGAGCCTTTTGTAATGATATTGTAATAAAAAAGAATCCCCAACAACACCTTAGTTAAGTCATGACATTTTCCTCAACAGAAAAAATGTATTCACTTCAGTTGGACGTTAAATCAAATTCCAAGAAGCAATTTGCATCACATATAGCCAAGCTTAATTATATTTTGTATTAAAACAAAAAAGAAAAGCCATCATCTTTCAAGTAACTGCCACTGAGGGACACGTTTATTCAACTGTGAAAGGCAAAAAAAAATTGAATCAAAAGAAACTAACCATTCCATTACATCATGGCAAAGTATTCAAAAAGGCATAAAGCCGTAATTTCACCATTTCAGCTGCCACTCTTGACCTCTGTTCGCTTGACATGAGCTCAGAGCTGAGGAGGGACTGGCTCCAATAACATGGTTAGCAGTCACAGCAGCTAGTGGAGCCCCCTGCCAAAGGGGAGCTCCCAGCGGCACAAAGGAGCCTCTATCTGATGCTGAACTTTTCAAAGGATCGTTTCAGCTTGGATTTAGCAGCAGAAACATCAGTTAATAAGAGGAACATTTTTTTTCGAGGGTCACCATAGCAGCAGGTGAAATCAAAAATAAATCCTGAGAGGTTGAGTGGAGGGGCTCCAAGAGGAACTGGGACACGAGATCATATAAACAAGAGAAGAACAGAGCCTTTGCTGGTCTTAGCACTAAACCCTAAAGTGTTTAAACTTAAAAAGGTCCCATGTCATGCTTTTCTGGTTATTACCCGTCCCCTTGTGTGTTATGTAGCTTTTCCTGCATGTAAACGGTCTGCAGAGTCAAAAACCCTCAAAGTACACCCTGTAGCGAGTAAAACTCTAACACAGAAAATACCTGTCTGCTGCCCCAGAACGCCTCGTTGGAGATTTTTCATTTTTTTCTTCCTGGGTACGGTGACGTGCCCATACCCAAATGGACCGATCCATTAAGCCGTTACGTTTGCCTTCCTCACACACACACACTCAATCTTTTCTCAGCTGCAGCTCTGCGGATTTCTCAGCATGAGATGGCGGGACGCGGCGAGGCTGCGGGTGTGTGTGTGTGTGTGCTCGGGATGGTTTCGGGCTGGGTTTCGTTGTCTCGCTGAACCCACACACAACCAGGAAATCACACCAGTAAGCCAGCTCACACGCCAGCTGTCCGCTCCTCGCATCAGCGAGCCTCACAACGTCCCGCCAACACGGCACCCAGACCCCCACGCAGCATTCTCATCTGTTTTTCATTACTGGTGTCACTTTCTGGTTGCTAACAAACGCCATTGTAACACATACACACTGATGTTCAGCTGTAACGGCGGTGGACTCATCAGAACAGAGTGGGCGAGCTGACCAATCCCAGCACAGTGGGCTCATAGGGAGGGGGAGGGGGGCAGGAGCTCCAACAAGCCGTTTAGGACAGAGAGTGAATACACATACTATACAGAGATGCTGTATGAGAAACCAATGTGAGTTTGGAAAATTGCACAATGTAAATCTATTTTAGTAGACCTCAACAATGGAATTATGATCAGTAGAAATGGCCATGTCATGGGACCTTTAATTGTCGCGTTCACACCAAAAAGAGCCAGAACTAAAATTAGTTCATCAGAAGTTCAGGACTTCGGGTGGCAGTATACGCCGTGAAGTTGTTTGTGGCCTGCCAATAAACCCAAAGCAAAAGAAGAAGAAGAAGTGACGTCAGCGGCTTCATTTGCCTAATCCTCCCACAGGGATTTATTCCGGTGTGAACCATAGTGTAAACCAGAAGCCGCGTTCATACCGGAGTACTTTTCCCACTATAGTTCCGATATAGTTCCGAAATGTCACGCTCACACCAAAAAGAGCCTTTTTACACTATAGTGGGAAAAGTACTCCGGTATGAACGCGGCTTCTGGTTTACACTNTGGCCGTGTAAAATGTCCTCTTGGGTTGCCGTACAGCCAATGCGTGACGTCGTTAGTAAACGTAACGGACCCCGTGCTAATCTGGTAGGCCGTGCAGATATGGTACCTAAACTGGCTCAGATGATTGGTCGTGCTTTTTACAGCGCCACAGTTTCCACAGATTAAACATTTTTGTGTATTTATTGGCAAAGCATCTAATATATTCATTGCTATCGGGATGTTAAGAGCATTCCATGGAATATAACAAAAAGTGCTTCTGAAATAAATTACATACCCCACCTTTAAGTTATCAAATAAATGTTAAAGGTCNACCAGAAGCCGCGTTCATACCGGAGTACTTTTCCCACTATAGTTCCGATATAGTTCCGAAATGTCACGCTCACACCAAAAAGAGCCTTTTTACCCCCTTTTCCGTCCCTGCTAGAGAGCAGGGACTCTCATGCGGCTCTCTTGTGAGAAAAGAGCTATATTTCTGATTGGCTGGGCGGATTGCAAACCACGCCCCGTAAAACTCAAAAAAAGTGTTGTGAAGCCACCATTTTATTATCCTCGCATTAGCATTAGCCCAGCGCAGAAACGCAGAGAGACTAACTTATGGCAACAAAAAATAAAACATGAGAGCGGTGGAGATGAGGAGGTGTCGGCGTTCTGGCGATTTACTCGGAAGGCTTCAGTAGAAGCTGCTGGGACTCCCAGCAGCTTCTACTGAAGCCAGTCCCCAACTCCGGGGAAAATAAACTAAAGAGTTCTGATGAACTAAGTTCTCATGAACCTTTGTGGGAAAAGTACTGCGGTGTGAATGCGCCTAATGTCTGAGACTTTTCGGTCTACCCACAAGCCCCCCCACCTCTCAATCAACTTCCTCTTGACTGCCTTTTTATTTTACTATACTTACTTGTTTTCCTGTCCTTGTTTGTCTACCCTCCCTCATATTGTAAAGCGTCTTTGAGTTGTGAAAAGCGCTATATAAATAAAATGCATTATTATTATTATTATCTAGGCAAGTTGTGTAAAAAAATCTCAAAAAGGCTTGCCAGTGTCTGTATTTTCCAATGGGAAACATGAGGGTTTAAGTTATGTGAATCTTGTAAAATCTTTTCCTGAGTCGATATAGAAATCAAAACTTATTTCACAAACCTTCACCACACTGCTACCAACCTCAAATCATGTCTGTGTGCAGTTGTATTTGCGTCTCAAACTAAATAAAGATAATTGAAATAAAAGGAAAATGGCCTTAAATAATATACGAGGTTAACTGTGCCAAAGTTTTGTTTCTCAAAATATATGCACACCGCATGATAATGGGTCAATGACACCAAGGTTGCAAGCTGCTATACAGAATAAAATCAAGGCTAAATCAAAATGGTCTAATTTCTCCCCATCTTCTCAGTGAAAGTACGTTTTTTTTCTGTTTGATGAAGGAGATTGAATCCAAGAAGGGAAACTCTCTGAACTTTGTTGATAAAACAGCTGCTCAACCCCAGATGGGTGGCATACGCCTATACAAATACCCACCCAAACATACACACACACATCCCACCACGTCTAAAGCTGCCAAGAGCCACAGGCCAGGCACAAGACGATGGCAGCCAGCTCGATTGAGCAGTGCTCACAATCCTCCCTCTGTGACTGACTAACCCCACACCCTTTCAGCACATGAAAAGTCCCTTTGACTGAATGAAGGCTGAGAGGCTCTGCGTGTTCATGGCTGATTGATACTTTATGAGTGAACGTAAGATCTATCCCACAAACACATATCGGTAAAAATATAGCATGGGTAAGATTATGAGTAAAGAGTAGATGACTGTATGAGGTTAGAAACAACAACAGAAGTTGTAAGTATAGTTAGGGGACATACGATCCATAAATACACCCCTGTATTGGGAATAACAAGATTCAAATTGCTCTAGCCAAACTGGATATTTATAATGAACATAAGTCAGTATATTGGAGAACTTGCATTGATTCTTTGTTTTTTCCCCGCACTCTCTTTGAAGCACTGGCTACTTTACAACTGCACTGCACCATGAGGTACATTATGGAGAAGACGTTCAGGTTAATTCATCACACCCTGGACGTCTTCCAAGAAGACGACAGAGAATAAATTCATGTCTGATAGCTGCAGGATGTTGGAACTCCAGCAGGTAAGTGACAATTAAATGAAAGGTTATTAAATCAAGAAGACTCTCTTAATTTACGACAAGGGCTGTTGCCAAGGAA
>NW_011356738.1:5143-11854 GCF_000735185.1 Notothenia coriiceps
TCATAATCACGATTATTTTTGGTCAATATTGATATCACGATTATTAAATACGATTATTACATGGCTTAGTTGAATACTCGATTCTGATTGGTCAATTCAGAACATGTGACACGTTGTCAATCCAGAACAGAAAGAACGCTGTCAAGGACTTATTGACCGTTGTTAAGGACGCTCACATCTGCAGAAAGAAGTTTGGTCGATTTAACTGTATACAGTTTGGCCGAAAAGCAAACTGCCGCTTGCTTTTCAAACCGACAAGAGGGACAAGAAAACAGCGGAGAAGTAACAGGGACGAAACCCTCCTTTTTACGCAACGGTCCAGACATAGACATCAAAACATATTCAATTGCCAGTTACTTTGGCATTAGGGAAGGGATATCTAGATACTTTCCAAGGTTTGACATAATTAAATGTGCTACTTTTAAAGCAAGCAACGATGTTTTCAAATCTGTAATCAAAAAGGTCCGCAAAAACTATCGAAGCATCTCCTGCCGTTGCTACGTAGTTCAAACCTTAACAGAATAGTTTTCTTAGCGATGCGTTTCATTTTAAAGAAATAATAGCCTACTATTTTTAAAATTGATAAAAACATTTTCTAAATCTATAAAAGCATTTAAATTCATATTGGGAGTCATATCGTTACTTTGTTGAGAATGTGGCCATGTAATAAGCGGGATAATGTGCAGCGACTTGGTCATTATGGCGAAAAGAACACCCAGCAGGCTGATCAGGATCCCGACGCGACCCATAATGACCGCCTCGCTGCACATTATCCCTTACTTATTAATTGACTCTGAAAACATCCATTTATTGAACTTCAAACAAATTAATAATAATAATTTGAACATTATGTTTTTAAAAGTTGATTACCGTGAACTTTAAGTATAATTCAACTGAAAAACCAATACAAAATTCAAATTAAAAAAAAGTATACATTTATATCTACATTTAAATTTAATAAACAAAGTAATAAATACCAATAAAGATCAACATATATTTTGGAGCGCACTTCCACAACCTACTAAACATATATAAATATGATAACTAATGTCACTCACAACCTGTAATGTTTAATTATACTGCTACACGCAGTACTCTTATTTTGGTAACCCCTTACCCAGAAACCGGAAGTAGCTAAGAGGCTAAGGCTTGACGAGGTTAGTGCAAGTTGACTGTACGCTAGAGACCGGAGAATAAAGACACGGCAACTGCTTCCCTTGTAACGTGTTTATATGGATTTATTAAAACAGACTGCAAGTCACAACCTTTACAGTCTATGGTCACAACACAACCTGGCCGAGAGGGCTTTTAGGGAGGGGTGAGAGCGCACGCACGGGAAGGATGTATAACACAAGACAAATTGAGAGCATCATTGCGAGTGGGAATGCAGCAAAAATAATCGTTTTATTTTGATTACGCTGTTGAGTAATTGAGATTAAAATACGATAAATTGCACAGCCCTAGTTCTTTGTGTAGTTTACCCCCATAAAATAAACCCAGAGCTGCACATCTGTCTTTCTTAATGCTCCTGCTCTCTATTTAAAAAGGGGACCTATCATGCAAAATGCACTTTGTGATGTCTTTTATACATAAATATGTGTCCCTGTTGCGTCGGGGAACTCACGCAGCGTCAGAAAATAAAACCCTCTCTCTTTTCCTCAGTACCCAAATCTTTTAAAAACAGGGGTACAACGAACGGATACAGATTTACTAACGATATGACGTCAAATCGGCGGCGGACCTATAGAAAGTTGCTATCAGAAACAATGCCTGACGTGTTTTGGACGTAATCTCGTCTTTGTTTACATTAGCAAGCCTCGCTAACACTCAGAGCTAACCTGTACTGGAGAGCACATGTGTTTAAAAAGCAGGAAATAAAAAAGGAACTCACCTTGTGGTAAACCCGCAAGAGAAAAAGCATTTGAACTCCATACTGTTTCAGAAATAATCTTTGATGTGGTTTAGAACAGGATGGCGTTTTATCAATGCAGAATTTAACTTCGGTAGAATTCTGATCAGGCATTAGCGCCACCTCCTCTTTTTTTATTTATTTTTTTAAGCCAAGGACCCAAAATCCGCGTTTCTCTAACAGGGCTTCAAAAGAGGGGTATGAGCAGTATGAGGCATGGCTACAATGGGTGAACTGTTTGGTATTTTAAGCAAAAAACTTCACAAACATGTTCTGTATAGGTATGGCCCTACAATATATTTTTCAAATATAGCATAATAGGTCCACTTTAAGTTATTACACTTAATAGAAAGGTCAAGTTACCAGAAATTGGTCAATTAGACCTTGATGCAGAAATACAATTTTACAAGATTTAAAAATGAAAATTGAAACATTAAAAAATATTGATCTTATTTTAATATGAAATGTCTGTAATTTGCCCCACTGTAAAAACAGTTCAGCGTATAACAGAGCCTTGCACTCATCAGCCCAGGCTCATCTGACAAGCACAGCTTGCATGTGTCATAATCCTATGCAGCTGCCACTACCGACAGGAGACACCACGACAGGAGCTCGGCAGAACCAAAATAGCCAAAGTTTGAGAAAAATGTTGAGGAAAAAAAACTCCTCACTGTCCTGTTGTGCTTGTACAATGATTCCTTTTGCAAAGCCACAAAGCCCATTCCTTCGAGGCCTTGCTTGAATGTCAGGGGGGAAATAATTATTTGCTTGCAGTAAAATTCTTACATTTAACTTCAATGCCCTCACTGCCATTTGCTGGCGCCGTCCGGCAGTTATAGAGAATTTGCACTGAAACACGCTAGTTTGACTGCTAGTTGTTTTTCTGCACGTAGTTAAATACTAAACAATGCCAAGCTTCAGTTAATAAATTGGTTATATATTTTTTTATCTGATTTCAAGGTAAAAAAGATGTTCAAACCACAACCTGTTACTGCACTCATTGAAATGATGCTACACATCCAAAATAAAGATGAAAAATTATTGTTTATATCATATTGTTACATTTAAAACCAAAACTGTTTCGACACAGCCTTAACCCCAAGAGCATGACCCTACACTACAGACACAACATTGCAGATTAACAAAACACAACTGCAAGATTATAACGAGGTTGGAGTAAATCTTCTTATAGCTGAAGCCAAGAAAAAAAAAAAGCTCTTATTGACATGAAGCCATGATTTTAGTGTATGTTTTACGCTCTGCTCTCACTGCTGCTATGTGCGTCAGCTCCATGGAAACTAGACTGCTCTCCCAGTGGTCATTAAGCCTGAGCATCATTCAATCACAGCAGAACAGGGAAGCCTGGAGGACACAGCAGCACCACTGTGAATTAGAATTGTCATATTTTGTTCTATTTTTACAAAGAAAGCTAAAGGAGCTGTGGAAATCTGTTATACAAACATGTTTTTAGCTACGTGTCCAGTAAAAGATAACAATATTGTTGAAGCAACGTCCCTCAGGTTACCATAAAGTCTCAAAGGACTCATCACACAATGCAGTATGGACAGCTTTATGGCCTCTTGGCACTATTCAACTTTTTTCTTACTCCTCCAAAGTGCTTTTCAGCTTTTTTTGTTTTGACATGAAAGGGCCAGCAGACACAAAGAAGACATGCAGCAGCCGGATTGGAAAGGTGCAGCGTCTGACATCTTTTTAGTCACAGCAGGAACACATCTGAGGCTGAGAGAAGTTCGTCTTTTAAGAGGAGCACACTTGATGTGAGCCGCTTTTCGTGAACTGACCAATCATATCACCAAATATGCTGGCTTTCAGAGTACAGAGAAAGCTGATGGTTCAGAACATCACAGAGCCTTCCTCTTTTTTCACTATATTCAATCAAAGGATTTTCCTGTGTCCGGGGAGCAGGGTTCCCTCTGGAAAATAGATTAAAATAACTGTAGTGTAAAAAAACTAAAATAACAGCCTTTATTCTCTGCCAGGACAAACTTTATGGAATTGGTGGACCAGGAACTGATGCTTCAAGGCGTTTTAACATTTTAAAATTGCATAGCTGGTTAATGCGAAATGTCAATATACCTTAAACCCAGTGTTTGAATGGCAGAGGAGTTTGTTTCCAACATCCCTAAATAGAAAGAAACCTTTTTTTTCTGTTCTTTTTTTTTTTTTACACCTGTGTAGACACATTTACCATACACAATCTGTAGTACGACCATAAAAAAGAAAAAACACCCAACAAACATGTAGGGATGGGCAATACGGTTTGAATTAAATTTCAAAATATTCATATTTATGCCAATATCAGTATGTAGGAAAATGTGGTAAATTGCATTGGTGTAAAAACCTACTAAAAACACAAAGATATGAGCCCTCAAAGCCAGTGGTGCTAAAATGTTATGTGTTGGAAAATGAATTAATTTCAATGCAGTAAATATATGGATGGTTTTACAGGTGCTTCACAAAATAAAACACTATAGTTAAAGCCTTAAATCCCGGAAAAATTCAAGATTTCTAGGAAGAAAAACAACCTTAAAAAAACATTAAAATTAATATAGGCAACACTTGATACAGTCCTAAGAAAGCTTTTTAAAGCCTCTGAATGTTTAGCAGAATCAGAGGCTTGTATACAGCCAAAATATTTATTTTGTTATATGTTTCATTAGTTTTACCAAAATAACTTGATTTAAAAATTGTATTTAAAATAACATTTCCAAAGAAATAAATCCTTCGAATCTGCCTATTCACTTTCTGTTTGAATGTGAAGGGTTAAATGAAAGAAGCTCGTCTCTGTGAGTTACTGTGAAGACGGGAGAGCTTGGTGGTCTTGCTGTAAATTCACAGAGGGCCCGCTATAGTAACTGAACGAGAGACTAATGTCAAATGACAGTACAATTGACCAATCATATCTTCCCTCTAAATGGGTGGGTTTTATTATCGTGGATTTTATGACAAGTTCCGACCCCTGTGAAGCTTTTCTTGTTTCCATAGCAACAACAACTTCCTGTCAACAGCGTAAATTCGCCTTCAAAATAAAAGCATGCCAAATTACACTTAAGACATACAACTGCAACGAAAGTAACACACACAATGCAATATCCTTTTCAATTTCAAAGAACACAAATTGAGTTATTTACAGGTGTTGTTGTGTGGTAGAGGTAGGGCTGCTCAATTAATCGTATTTTAATCGCAATTACTATTTTGGCTTGCAACGATTATGAAAACAACATAATCGAAATAAGGATTATTTATTTATTTTAAAAGCTATATAATTGGTTTTTCAGTTGAATTATACTTAAAGTTCAGGTTAATCAACTGTTAAAAACATACTGTTCACATTTTTTTTTTCAATAAATGGATGTTTTCAAAGTAAATGGATAATCGTTTTTAATAATCGTGATATCAATTATTAACCCAAATTATCGAAATTATGATTTTTGATTGATGCGTTTTGCACCCTGGGCCGTTGTTTTTATATTCCGCTGAAGTATAGGCTGTGACGTGATAACTCTTTTTTCTTTTTTTTGTTCGAGGGAAGGGGTGGGGTTCAGAGGTAGGGTTGGGAACCGAAACTCGGTTCCAGATGAGAACCGATAAGAAAATGCTGGGTACCCATACAAAATACACAATTTTGGTTCTGCTTAACGGTTCCTAAATGCGGTAGACCCTGTATTCCACCAGGTCTGTCTGCGCCGGGGTGACCCGGTGGAATACAGGGTAAGGGCGGACTGGCCATCTGTGTGTTCTGGAGAATCACAGAACGGCCGGTCGTCAGCGGGCCGTTGACGACTGGCTCAGTACACTGACGGCCGTCACCGCCCTTAATTTTTTTAAACGGCATCATGTAAGTTGCGCTGACAGGCAACAGAGGTCCACAGTTGCCCCACATCGAGGCTCCCCCCCACCCTCCCGTAGACAGTTCACAAGCTCAGTCACTTCATAATACCAAAGATGGATCGCGGTAAACGCTCTAAAGTGAGGCTCCACTACACTAAAAAAGAAAAAGACAAGGCACAGTGTAATCCCTGTTAATAGCTTGCCACAGGCATTGCTCAGTTAAATTAAAGCACAGCTATTGTGTAATACATTTGTATTGCATGTATTTTTTTTATTTGTAAAAATGTCAGTTAAAGCTTAAAAGAATAAAGATATTTTTGTTATCTAAACGTTTGACCTCTTTCTTTTATAATTTTGGAATCGAAACAGGGAATCGATAAGAACCGGAATCGATAAGCAGAACCGGAATCGGAACATTTCAAACAATACCCATCCCTAGTCAGAGGGCCTAGGTATAAAAGTCACGGCTCGCCACTGGCTCTGACAGAGGCAATTTCATCTTCAGGGAAGCAGCAGAAGCCATAGACTTGTCCATGATCCGCTCTGGGTTTTAGACCATGACCCTTGGCTTCTCTACACAAAACAACCATCCCTTCACTATCACAAGCAGCCAGCCAGCTAAACCCAGTGTATGTCTGAAATACACAAGGGGCTAACAATAGCAATGAAAGAAAACCGTTTTAAAAAGCATGCTGAACAGCAATCAATAACATATTGACAGATATCTGGAAGAAATGTATGGAGTGCGGGGTCATTCCATTAAAACTCATGCAATAACCCTTTAAACTAACAGCTGAGAAGTGCTTGATACGTTTTAGAAACGGGATCAAAACCTTGTAGGTTTCAGGGCGTGCAGTATTTCCATGGTGCAAACGATGATGCCTTACCATAGTTTGAATAAACTATGTCTCCATAAATCCTGCAGTTCAGCCAACACTGTAGAGATTGCT
>NW_011356739.1:0-1518 GCF_000735185.1 Notothenia coriiceps
GTAGTAATTAGTATATAAAGCTCTTGTTTTAAATGTGACATGAGCCCAGATTAAAATGCATAAAGTTATCACCACCAACATGAGTAAATAAAATGCAGAATGACTGTATTCTTGTGTAATATCCCATCCTGAGCAATTTCATATATGTTATGTAAAATAATTAGACATTTTATTTAGCCTGTCCATTTCATCCTGCTTTTTAAAAGGTTTTTATTGATAACATAGTACTTTATTGATCTCAATTTGGGAAATGTTTGTGTTGCAGCAGCATAAAAGACATGGCATTGTACAATACAAATTAAAAACACTAGAAATAAACATAAAAAGTAGAAAATGTACATGTTGAATTTACAAATGAACAATAACAAACTAAACTGTCCATCTGCTGCTGTTTGACTCTTATCTTGTCTTTTCTTCAGGTGCCAGTTTAACCTGATTAGGCTTCAGTTTAGCTCGTCATTGCTTTTGTATATGTAGTGCATTAGTTTATAGATATACATATAAGTCTGAAAATACTTTTACTAATTTTTTTGCTTGCTTTATTTCAGCACCAAATTTAACCCTGCTGAGGTTCTGAGCGTTAAAAAGTTACAATGATAGACTTCAAATGTATTTCACCAGCTTTCCCCTCTAGGGCACTTGGCTCCATGGTCTGATTATGTGTCTGAGCTAAACATTGAACACTTCCTTGTTTACCAAAGAACAGAAAACGCTTGAGCAAATTAAGATATGACATTCAAAACAGGCCGGGTATACAGGCCGGTTTTTCCTGATACAGCGGGAAACCTAGGGGAACGGAGGGAGTGTAAGAACACTAAATATGGGTCCTACAAAAGCAAATGCAATGTTTTCTATGTTTACTACAAGAACAAGAGACCATTTCTTGATTTTCTTTTCATTCAAGAGAGAATTGTTAGAGAGAAGTTCTCATACATAAGGAAGTTATCAATTATAGATGGTATCATTTAATACATTTTAATACAAAAAAATATCATTTAAACCTGTATTTTGTTACAATTCTATTTCTATTTTCTTTTAACTTAAATGCAAAATGTAGATTACTGTTTTACAATGAATCTAAAATGTTTGCCTACTAATCAGTAAATAGCATTTAGACTTCTAAGGCCCATTGAGAGAGGGGATATTAGAAAACTTCCAAACAGAATTTCACAACACAGCATGTCAGATGAGTGTCCTTGAGTGACAAGCTACTTTTCCTTTCCTTTATTTGACTTGGCAGTTAATTATCCACAAGAAGACAAAGGGTAATGGTTGTATGAATAAAAGGACAATTGATGGAACACGGAAAAAACATAATTTCCCCAATCCAACATTGAAGCAATCAGCAGGGCAAATAGGTGAAGGCCATCACTATTCAAAAATAATCTGTAGGGAAGGAGTAAAGTTGCTTTTGTTATGTTAGTACAAAATGGAGGCAATCAGCAGAGCAAATAGGTGAAGGCCATCATTATTCAAAAATAATCTGTAGGGAAGGAGTTAGGGCTGAATGCTTAATCG
>NW_011356740.1:0-1701 GCF_000735185.1 Notothenia coriiceps
TGTGTGTAGGTCACCAGGTGTGTGTGTGTAGAGCACCAGGTGTGTGTAGGGCACCAGGTGTGTGTGTAGGGCACCAGCTGTGTGTGTGTGTGTGTGTGTGTGTGTGTGTGTGTGTGTGTGTGTGTGTGTGTGTGTGTGTGTGTGTGTGTGTGTGTGTGTGTGTGTGTGATTGCTGCTCCAAAGAATGTTGCTGCAGGTCAGATTGAACTGAAATACCAGAGAGATGCTTTGCAACGGATATACTGAATTAAATTGTTGGTATTTACCTTGGCTTTCCTCGTAATTTTAACTTTCCTTCCATTTCCGTGTATCCGGCTTTGTTTTCCTATAAGGTCAAACCTCTAGTCTGATCGGCCACCCTAGAGACACAGTGGTGAAATGTTATAATTGGTCAATTTTCGGGGAATTTGTAGAGCAGCCAAAGTGCGACCCCAGCATGCTGCTGCTAGTCCTAAAAATAAGGACAGTATCACATTTCTACCCTGTGACCTGACATAAATAATCAAACACATTATTTACACAATGCATAAAATGTAGACATCTCTAAATGTAAATGTTTTGTCAAATAAAACAACAACATTGTTTTTGTTTTTTTTGAGCATTACACAACCAAACCATTCAACATAATGCTGTCTTGCTGTACATTGTAGATCTTAAAAACACATTTCAACCCCATCAAATGCCCCATCAAATGCTCAGTTCAGCTCCACTCATGGGATGTTCAGCTTTTTCCACAGGTGCAAATTAAAGTGTGTGTTGCTAGGTTATTGTCTACTTCACTCTCATCCTCTGAGCATTATGATCAGGAGGATGTTGCTGTTTACATTCCTGTGGCTAATCCCTAAACCCAGTGTCTCTTGAATCAAAGTGAATCACTCACTTTTGATGTTCCCTCACCTCCTGTTTTACTGTTTACCCCCTTGCCCCCGACCCTTCCCCCAACTCAGACGTGGCCTATATCCTCTGGCACACCCCACAGCCACATGCTCACACACAAAAACTGTGGCCTGCTTCCTGTCGGCGGGAGAAGCTGTTTTTACTGCGACTCCATTTTGGCGGAGAGGGCTAATTCCTCTGCTGTCTGGCTCTGTGCATGTGTGTGTATGTGTGTGTGCGCCTACCATAGCCGTGGGAACATGTTTCAAATGGGGGGTGCTGTGGGGATGACACCAGGGCTGGTTCTGACCAATGTGCTGCCCTATAGGCAAGATTTTAGTTGGCAATGAAAAACCTCTACAAAAGACCAATACACTACCAAAGAGAAACATATTGACATGGTGGACAGCTTATATATAAAAAGGCTTCAAATGTATTTAGTATTATAACATGTTTTAATTGGGGGGTGGACTTCACATCCTCTAGGGGGATCCGGGGGTGCTCCCCCGGGAAGATTTTAAAAACATTTTAAAGTAAAATGCTTCAATCTGGTGCACTTTGAGCGCCCAATTACTAGAGACTGATCTAGGGGGTACAACTCTAAACACCCATATGAAAAAGATCGGTTTGCATTTTATTAATCAAATAAGTATGTGAACATTTCCAATAACCTACCATAGCCAATAACAAATAAATGTAACTTATTTTATTTGTGTTGTTCATTCATATCTTATTTTACCAGTTAACATTTATTTATTTATGCATATTTTTAAATCTCTCCAGTTTTAAACAATATTTTTGGTTTACTGTCCTATAGTATACATT
>NW_011356741.1:0-1967 GCF_000735185.1 Notothenia coriiceps
ACCAGTGGCCTTTATTTGTCATGAACAATCAACGAATCTACAAAACAATGACACCAGCCAAGCTCACCTTCATCTTTTGGGAACAGAAACATCGCCACTTCGGCAGACTTGACATTACTACAGCCAGCGGCAATGCATCGCTTCCCGTGTGTTTTTCCTCCGATTTTCTTCACTGTCGCCTCCATTGTCAGGTTTTCTCGATTGGCAATCACTTCCAGTCGACTCCGCAACACTTTCCAGTAAAATACTCGCTCAAAAACGTTGAGAAATTCGACTTTGAAAAAGTGAAAAAATGAACGGTGGTGAATGTAAATAGTGCGGCGGCGTCCATCTCGTGACGTCCCGCAGTAGATCGCAAGCCACGCCCACGAAGGCGGAGGTCAACTGCAGATTTCCAGGCGGCAAATTCAAAACTCGTCAAATTCATTGCTATTCCAACATCTTTTGATATGGGTTCAATAGACAATTTTGGTCATTACTATACATATTAGCATAACAGATCATGCACAGGTGCACACTTCACTGGGCCTTTAATACATCCTATGTCATTCAAAAAGGGAAAGCGGAAAGCATAAGTCTGTAGATAAACAAGCTGTTGTTATACATTGAAACAAATCATTGTTGCCGACCATTTTCAAACCACTATCACTCGCCACTTAGCTTCATTTCAGACTTACATGGTGTTGTAAATATATCCCAGATGAAAAATGAAAAAGTCTTCATGTGTGCCCTCTTGTCTTTTCAAAGATTAAAAAGGTTTTACTGTTTTATGCACAATAAAACTACAGTGTAGTTGTTAGTACATAATGCAACATACAGTATACTTCAGACATTAATGAAACAGACATAAAATAGTGCGTTTTGTTTATGATATGTCTGATTCTCTTCCCGTGCTCTAATTAGCTCAAGCTGAACAGCCAATCAAAGTGATTTACTTTGCCCAATCCCCAACCACAAATTCAACATGCCCAATGGATGCTGGCTCAAAAAGTGCCGATGTTTTGCAGAACATATCGGGACAAATGAACAACAGAAAGCTCATTGATGGCGCCACCTCGATATCCGATAATCAGCTTGGTGTGTCAGGGCCTTTAAACTCATTGCTGTTGACCTGAGGTTCAGAAGCATCTTAACCCTGAGGACATTAATGTGCTGTTTAAACGAGAACGAAATGGGTTGTATCCGCTACTTTTCTCTCGCGTATCACACGTTCGTTCACACAAGGCCGTAACGGAACAGCAGAAACGGACCCCGCAAACGATAACGGGTCCCAAGGTGGATAGATCTGCAAACAGAACGCTCTTGGGGGCCAAACGGCTCCGTGTCTACGCCCTATACCAGGGGTCAGCAACCTGCGGCTCTCAAGCCGCATGCGGCTCTTTAAGCCCTCTGCTCTGGCTCCCTTGAGTTTAGACATAAATAAGAAGGAAATTAAATAAAAGTATTTGTAGGACTATTTAAATGTTGTTGCACGGTTGAAAATGTTTCGTATCTTGTGTTTTGAGGTGATACTGTGACACATAAATAAAAAACAAAACGGTCAATTAGGTCAACTCAATTATGCGTCATATCAACTCAATTATGCGTCATATCCTGCTACGGGCCAGCGCCTTTTCCTGCAGGCGAATAACCTGACCCCCGGCTCGATGAGCGAACTATGGATAAATCAAAGAAAATAAAAGTATCGGAGGAACACAGAGGATTTAATTCTGGGTGGTTAGAGTTTTATGCTTTCACAGCAAACGATGCTGGCTTACCGGTATGTTTGATATGTAGAGAGAAGTTGTTAAAGGTGCTGCAGCCTTTACGTATCGAGGAGAAAAACAAGACAAAACACATTTTTGGAAAAGGGGGCACAATGGCTCTTTTTGTCAAAAAGGTTGCAGACCCCAGCCCTATACGATCAATTCCTGATAACGATGAAGCCATAGCCCCACCTCTCCCCACCTCTGCTGCTCACTGCTGTA
>NW_011356742.1:0-1412 GCF_000735185.1 Notothenia coriiceps
ATCATCTGTTCAACAAAGCCTTCCAACATTAACTCACTCTTCCCCCCCCTCTAATGTAACACTTCCATTTCTGCCCCCTGTTTTATGTCTTGTCATTATATGTTTCTTTGTTAAGCGACCTTGGGTTGACGAAAGGCGCTATATAAATCAAAGTTATTATTATTATTATTATTATTATGAGTATTGCAATACAACATCAAGAGGATGCAGAGCGTGAGATGTGACTCAGTGACCACCAACTGGCGGCCCGCGGGCCACATCCGGCCCGCCAGACATTCTCATCCGGCCCGCACGACGGGGGTGACTGTGGCGTTGGCGGAGTGGTTACTGCGTTTTTTACGTCTCGTGAGTAAGGTGCAGTACCGGAGTCCAACAGAGAGGCAGCAGCTGCGGGTCAGTAGACTGCGTACTGCGAAACCTTCCCTGCCTTGAAGAAGAATTTATCCTTCGTTTTGAACAGCGCCATATAGAGAGAATACATTAAATTCTATTACATGGCTCTGGTTGTGAAGAGTCTGATTAATGCGCTCCGCACCACAGCAGTAGCCCCGCTGCGACAGAGCCCAACAGAGAGGCAGGAGCTGCGGGACAGTAGCCTAGATTAGCAGGGTTGGGCTGTAACGGAATACATGTAACGGCGTTACGTAATCAGAATACAAAAATCAAGTATGCTATCTGTATTCAGCTGGCGTTACATTTGAAAAACGAGTAATCTGATTACAGTTACTTTCGTAAACCTGAAGTGAATACATTTTGGAATATTTATTGGAATTATTGGTGGAAAAGTTACCTCACAAAATGTAATATTCATTACCGGCAGAACTGTATGCACACTGCACAGCGACTGCAGCATGTCTGAGCGAGAGAGAGAGATGCAGGGTGTCTGTGAGGCCCCGCCCCCGCACGGAGATGAGAGAGACATCTCTTTTAAAATATATTGAAAGTTAGAAACGGAGATGGTTAGATAAAATGTGCAAGATAACATTTATGTAGCATTTATTTATTGTCGAAATGATGACATTTCATAACGGGATCAAATCAAAGTGAATGGCCTGCTGCTGCTGAATGCATGGGGCAAGTGACTGGAAAAAGTTTTAAAAGTTATTACATCGTTTCAGATAATAAAAAATTATGATAATTCATTCTATTTAGGGGCGCCTTTCAAAGCACCCAAGGACACCTTACAATTCATAACATATTCCAAGGAAAGGTTTTAAGACAGTACAAAGAATGCAGTCCGGGTGATGTTTTTTATGTGGGGTGCAGATGAGAGGGAGCTGTCCAGAATGACACCAAGATGTTGTGTTTGAGTTCTTGATAAGCCATTAAAACAGTAAAATAAGTGTCTCCTGTTCACCAAAACATACCCATCTGTTATGGAAAAAGAAAGTATTCCAAAAGTATTCTAAAAG
>NW_011356743.1:0-3024 GCF_000735185.1 Notothenia coriiceps
TGTTATAATAACAAGTGCACGTTACTGATGCAATATGGTTGAGACCATTCGGGCTTATTCTAGAGGGGTGCAAGGAATAGTCCAAGTAGTGGGGGAGTTTTATACAATATGTTTAATATGTTTAAAACATAAAAATAAAAAGGTTTTAAAAAGTTATTGTTTAATGTTTTAAGGAGGTGACGCTACTCAGCCAATCAAATCGGTGCAGTCAGCACGATAGATTCAATCACACACACACAGAGACACGACAAGAGGAGAGAAACAGTCGGAGTAATTTCAAATGGCGGAAGGTAGACAGCGAAAACAGAGCATTTAATTACATTTTCTCTTACTGGACCTCTTTGAAATGCAATTGAATACCCCTGCATTATAGCAACAACAACAATAATAATAATAATAATAATAACAGCAATAATAATTGGGAGGGGGGGCGCGGCTGTTCTTATGTTCTCTGAGGGGAGGCTCACCTACCCACACTTTGAAAACCCCTGCTCTATTCAAATCATTTCAAAAGATTTCAGAAGCATAATTAATCTGGCCTGCTCAATTGCCTTCATCATATCAAAACGGACCCACCGTTCTGGCCCAATAGTGATCTGAGTGATGAAAGGTCCACCAAGATCCCAATAGACTCCCATGTTAAATTTTTTCTGATCTTTCTTCAGCACAGAGAGAAGTAAACTTTAGACCAACTGCTCCCATCTTCAGATTTTACACACAAAACCCAAAACAAAAAACATGTAGCAGTTCATTGGGGTTCCCTGATGCTCACGGTCTGGTAATTTTTTTGATAGGAGCCATAGTTTTTGAACAGGTGGCAAAATTGTCAGATATAATTCTCAATGCATTCTTAAATGGGACTCAGTGCTGCAGTTGGTTACCATGTTGTTGCTGGGCAGATTGGACACACACACCTTTTTCCCTCCAAAATAAATCCCTGACATTACAAAATGCATGATTATAAACCGGTATGGCTGAGAGATCAAAATATGTGGTTATAATGGGAGTGAATGGGAAATTCCGTGAGTGGCTAATTAGGGATTTTTTTTGAAGATCCGATTCTGTGCAAAAACTAATAATTTGGCAAAATCAATGTTGCTAATCTTTGAAATATCCAAGACTGCGATAAAAACAAAAACAAAAACGACCCCTCCAACATTTATTATATGGAAAATAACTCCCTTTTTGTGCATTTTTCTTATAAAACGCGACATGTTTTCAAACTGGCAGTTAAAGGGTTAAAATCCTGAAAATAATTTTAAAAAAATTGGTATTTTTGATTAGGGCTGAAGTTGCTTTAAAGATTGAACCCAAAAAAGTTGAGAAAAACATTTTAATATAATGTTTTTATCAAAGTTTTTGGCAGTGGACATTTTTATCCCGAATGGTCGATTAGGGTAGTCGATTTTACACAGTAAATAATAGACCCATTTGAAAAATTGAAAATTCCAAAATATATCGAGAAAATAGCCTTATTACAAAAAATCATGCCATTTGCAGTGACACAACCAAAGTTATTGCCAAATGAAATGGGAAAAATGAGTGATACCGGAGGATTAGGAAATATACAGATCACTTTTTTGTTGGCAGCCCTAGTATCATCAAACCCAAGTTATGAAGAATTAACACCTGGCAAATGCATAAACAAACACAAGGTGATAATGCTTCTGTTGAATACATATGAAAACTGTTTGTTTATTCTAACCTGAAATAGAAAAACATCTCAATAAAATGATCATCATAACATGTCTCCTCGGTCCCCCGACCCCTCACCCTCCTCTCACCAGGCAGGCTGCTGCTGCTGCTGCTGAACAGATCCAGGTACTGCTCCATGGAGGTCAGCACTTTGTAGCCGGCACAGTTGATGGTTCCCTTGGGGTGGAGGTGTCTTTCGTGGGCCTGGGCAGAATAGTTACCATGTTAGAAAGTGAGTCAAAGCTGAATAATGTAAACCAGATTTGAGAGACTCACTGCTTTGCTGTCGTAATAGTTGAGGTTGTAGTTGTCTGGAACAAAGACGAAGCGGTTCCTCCATTTCTTGTTCTCCTCCAGATAGTGAAAGAGCGAGCCAGAGAAAATTGATTTGTTTTCCAAAGGAATCTGTGAATGACAACAAACCTTATAGAAGAAAAATATTTTCATGACAGTTAACTGCACAGGAGGAGGCATTAGGAGCTTTTGTTATTGCCAGAGAAGCAGGAAAAAGACAGTGTTTATATTTTATAGAAATACACATCGAAAATGTGCCATTAGAAGTGGTTTCTTAATCCCCAAACAATGTTTTCCTCAAGCAAGATGACTGCATTTCTCACTACACTCGTAAAAAACAAGGACATAAATCAGTCTCCAGACAGTAAAAAGCAGACAAAGATTTAAAGGGGACCTATCGTGCAAAATGCACTTTTTGATGTATTTTATACATAAATATGTGTCCCCGGTGTGTCAGGGAACTCACGCAGCGTCAGAAAATAAAACCCTCTCTCTTTCCTCCGTACCCAAATCTCTAAAAACGGGGGTACAATGGAGCTGATCCAGATTTGCGGCAGATATTACGTAATATCGGTGGCGGACCCACGGCACTATCAGAAACGTTGCTATCAGAAACAGTGCCCGACTGTTTTGGACGTAATATGGTCAGTGTTTACATTAGCATCGCTAACACTCAGAGCTAACCTGTACTGGAGAGCGTGTGTGAAGAAGCAGGAAATAAAAAGGAACTCACCTTGTGGTATAACTAGGCTTGGGCGGTATGACGGTATTACGGTATACCAGGGTATTTCGAAATCCCGTCGGTATGATTTTCAATACCGTGACGTCACAGACTGTGCGCCAAATCACAGATGCGTTTCATTCTATTACACTGACACGGAGTTTTGACAGGGACGACATTGGTTGTAATGCACAGCACGCGCCAGCAGAGGGCAGGGGAGGGCAGTCCGTCTTTCCCGCTCTCAGAGCTCAGCACACGCAGAGCTGGTTGTCTACACACAGGAGGACGCAATCGATACAGGGGAAAACCCGCTT